>NC_092209.1:19612491-19653668 GCF_043381705.1 Parasteatoda tepidariorum | reverse complement strand
AACAGCTGTACCAGTAGTTTTAAAGGCATTCCAAGCACGAGAAACAACACTTTTGTTGATCCCGAACTCTTCGGCGACACTGGTCACACTACGCCCCTCCTCAAGCTTCCCAATCATTCTTCCTCGAGTAAAGTCGTCTAAATGATTTCTTGAAGACATGTTTCACAAAACAAATCACTTGCTGCGAATGTCTTTAATTACGGTGCTCTTTATCCTTTTATCATAGCTGTGACATGTGCGCCGAACCCACAAGGCTTACGTACACTTACATCACCTACGACATTTTATTTCTAAAATTTGCATACAAATAATCTTACTACTGAATTACGTGCATATTATACTGCAATTTCATGGCTATCTTATACTTTGAAGGGGAGCTGTGGCCGAAAAACCACTTGTTGCTTAAGTTTTGCACACCAGTATATTTAAAAAACTTACGGATTTTAGGTTAAATTTGCCAATTTTAAAATGCTCAACTCGAAATAACGTAAAAAGTGGCATCTGAATTATTTAGAAGTAATGTTTGGTAAAAACTCTTTAAATTGAATTTACTAAATCAAGAATTTACATTATAGCAGAAAAGTTATTTCTAATGTCACTTGCCTATACCAGCAAGCCTGCTAGGTGAAACCAATCGAATTTAAGGCAGAGAGTGCGTTTCTTTTTTTTTTCAGTGGCGTGATCTATAGCCAAGATTACTTCAGTCACACACACGTCACGGCCCGTTTACAGAGCGTACCAATTCATTCATCCACAGATGGTAATTTTGAACTGAACCAGAGAACGATCAATATCCAATTCAGTACCCCAAGATGCATGATTCGTTATAGAACATGAAGGACTTTGTGATCCAACAGATTTAACGTGCACCATTCACTAACCAGGCAATCCTGGACCAGAAATGTAGCTACTACTAGAAAATATTTATCTGTAATCTGTGGCGAGTTGGCATCCCTGTATCACGTTAATGTAAATAACTTCGTTTGGTTAAAACAATACCACCAATCTATTCAAATTATCTAACAATGCTGAAACTAAAGAATTTTTAATAGGAAACTAAAACAGGAAAAATATTTTTCATTATTAGAACTTTTTCAAGAAACTTTACATTAAGACTGGTGCATTGCCTCTTAATTACTAAATAGGCTCAAGAATGCTGACAGTACTTAACGTTCTAAAACAAGGAAAAAATATTTCCCTTAATAGAATTATTATTTTTCAAGGAACTTAGCCTCCAGCTTCCCATTAATTACTTACTTAAAGCTAATTTCAGAGATAACGGTTGTTAACACATAAAAATACCATAAGTGTCCACTCTTAACATTAAAATACTAAACTAACTTAGACAAAATTATTCTATACTTTGAAAATAAGAATTCGGAAACTAACAGAATGATTCGATTTTGATTAGTTTAAAACAGTATAGTGGATGCTGTTTTGATTACTGATCCGTTTAAAAAAAAAAAAGACTATTAGATGTAAAAAATTACATTGACAGTTTATGCCATAACATGACAAACATTATGCCATTAAACATTGTAAACTTTAGCTATTAACTTTTACGGATTATTTTCATTACTAAAAAAACTTTTTGTTTTTCACCCAAGACATATTTCAACAGCTGTCTAAACCGTTTATTTCCAATAATAGCTATCCACTCATTAGTGTAGTTATATAAGTTGGCTGGACACAGTTTTACATTAATCTTATAATGAAAGAAAATAAATAAAATAGAGTGCCCCATGGATTAGGCACTGTACCTCGGAGTTTTTATTGTTTATGAAATCTTACATTTTCCTGTTATTGGTATATTGATTTTTTATTAATAAAACCACATTTTAAAATAATTTTAACCAAATTCTGTATGAACATATTTGAAGTATAATTAATAAACGACTGATAAACTAACAAAGTTTTAAATATGTCCATTCTAAATCTAATAATATCAATAGGATTACTTTATAATAAATGAACATCGTTTGAAATATTAAACCTTTGATGTGGAATAATAATCAAAACAAAAACTGCATAATTAAAAAATAACTATCACATGTTTATAAAAATATTTACACCAATACTTTGTATATCATATTTAATATATATACAATACCATTATGCTGACGACAATTTAAGAAATTTGAATTTTCATTTAGTAAACCTGGACGACATCCTGTAATTTATTAGACTTATGTGAAAGCGTTGACTGATCCTCGTTTCATCTGATTTTGATAAATAGAAATTCTAATAAGTAAAAAAAAACTTAAATGGAATAAGAGCAACAAAAAAAATTTAAATACTTTATTAAATAAAAATAAAAAGTTTTAATGCTATTTATAAATAGAAGCAAAATAGGCAGCAGTAAAAAATTTAGAATTTTCATTTTTTTTAAAAAATATTCAAAATATCTCCTTTATCCTTTTGCATATTGTGCTTAGCATGTTACAGCTTTTTATTTTGGTTCATTTTACTAGCGGCAAAAAATGTTTTTTAATAAAAAAAAGTAGTTTTGTGGTAATAGAGCTACAAAAGGAATTAAAATAGTCACTGGTGTTTACAATGAAATCGACAAAAAGTTAAATATTGGAATTTGTGTGTCGCATTAGAAGTATATTACAATTATTTACTGGTGTTGAGATAAAAATGCTGCAACTAATTTAAAAACAAGTAATATTACAATTTATTTTTAAAATTTTATTTACAAAGTGCAGAGTAATATACAATCAATGGGACTACAGATTTTTAATATCAAGTATAGGTTCACCCAAACGATTAACTCAAAAGAAATAAGTTTTCGACATTCTATGCCACGTGTCATTTTAAATTGTATATAAATTTGCACTTTTATACAACGTAATATAACAGGGGGGAGGAATAAAATAACAAAAAATATATATATATAACATTCAGAGATCAGAATTGAATAAATAAAATAAGATATCTCACTAGAGCCTAGATATACACAGCTTGCATCTAAATATGACAATGAAAAAGCAACAGCGAGCAATGGACTAGATGACAGCACAATTTAAAGAGTAGATCTCTCTATACAATCCAAAACTTAAAACTGTGCTACTTTGCACTTAAAAACAACATTTTCATAGATGTGAATGAAACTGATAACAATGTTACAATTATGTACACAGCAACTATACAAGTCATTTAAAATTAATTCACGTTCACAGGCACAGGATCCGCCGGAATCAGTGAAGTGAAAAATGAGTAGATGACAAAGAATATTGTGTAAGGAACTGATAATGCAGTTTGCATGGGGGTTCGTGCAGATGGAGTTGCAGGTTGGTTTTCTGCAGGTGCATCCTCAGAAGCCTAAAATAATGAGTAAAAATCAATATCAATTTATATTCCACACATGTTTCGTATTTAACATAATTCTTTTAAAATAAGATTTATAATTAAATTACCTACCAAAGATGAATATCACACCTTTATAGTAACTAATTTAAGAAAATTTTTAATTCTTTCAAAAATCGCAGTGTTGGATTATTAAAAATCGCGTTAATACGAATAGCGACATACTATTTTAAAACCATGTGAATACAAATCGCAATGTATAACTTAAATTGGGTAAATATGAAAATCATTAAATCATTGTTTGATAATCAAGCTGCCTGAATAGGAATCGCGATATTAGCATATTACGGCACAGTTTCAAATATTCAAAATGGCTAAAATTCCGTCAAACCAAAAGAATCAATTGGCAGATTTCAGCCTATTGGCAGAAGAATCATGTGCATGTAAGCATCTGGTGAGAGAGAATTAGAAAAAGTTTCAAAATTTAAATTTTAGAGTGAGAAATGCCGTGGAAATTTCTTTGGATTTTAAGTTTTTGATTAGCAAAAGTTCGAGAAGCAATGGTCTTGAGAAATGCAGAATTCTGTGATATTCTAAAAAACAACATATGCCCTGCTTCTAACTTTAGACCTGGAAGGAAAATACGAAAAACCCAGAATTCCGGGATACACCCAAAATATAATCACCCCTAGCATTAATGAATACACATTACAAGCAAATGGTATTTGATTAAGCTTCAAAAGTATGAATCATACACTATTGAACATCAATAAACATACTTAGAAATATAATTTTTGAAAACAAAAGACTGAGAATACAAGTTCACGAGTTATAGATATATATTTGAATGAAATTAAGTTTGAGTACATGAAATAAGATTGAAAGACCGAGAAAATTATATCGCATAATTCTGAACTTCTAAAAAAAATTGACCTTAACATTTCTGAAACTAGCTTTTGGAGGAGAAAAGACTATTTATACAGAAGATGTAGCATAACTGTATTTGATAATTCTGAAGAAATATTTAAAAATAACTTCTTATTTCCTTCCAACAATTTTTTCATAATTACAGACATTAAAAAAAAAGTAAAAGAAAATAACACACAGGATTAAAATAAAAAATTACATTAAAATAAAATTACACAAAAAGAAAACTTACGAAATTGGCAGCAGTAAAAATAACTAATTTTTAGTTAAATAGGCAAAAAAAAAAAAAAGAAAATTATCCTACTTAAGACTTCATGCTGAATGTCCATTAGGAAACTGGGAAAAAACATGTAGAATTTAATTGATTTGCTAAACACTGGTTTTTAAATTAAAACTTTATTTTTCCCCCCAATAAATTAGAAAATAAGGTATGTTATTGAAAAAAATTAGTTTCACAGAGTTTTGTCATACAGTACTTACTTCAGCATTTTCATTAGCTTCAGAATTCTCTTCTGGAGTAGTATTAAGTTCGGGTCTTTGTCGTTCATTAGCTTGTTGAGCCTCGTCACGTTGCCTTTCTCGATTTACTTTGGCAAACCTAATAAATGAATAGAAAATTCAGCGTTTAATGCTCTGGCTTATAACTCTAATTTAACAATACAAATTTTATGTAAGAAATTTTTTCAGGATTTATTGGTGTACAAATTAAATAATTATTTTTCAAAATATCACAATGCTCAAAAACAGAAAAGTGTGTGGAGATGTTACCGTAAAGAGCAAAGATAAGAAGAGTAATTTTAAACTATTAATCACAAAAACTGTCAAATCCAGAGTTTAAACTATAGTACCAATAACTCAAATAATAAATAAAATTACTGATATTAAAATTTGACAAATACCCAAGAAGTAACAGAAAAAAAAAATTAAAATCATAATAAATAACAAGATCAGAATTTGGTTATGAAGAAGGGACTGTAAAACCTGAAGTGTTATTTTGAAAACCTAAAAATAACAAATAAATAACAAACATCTATTCTCTTTTTCCTTGAATACACAGTGACTGATAATTTCAATGGCAGAGGAGGCACTTACTTAGGGACTCACCTTTTCAATCTCATTGCATAAAATTTTAAACTTTTCTTCCAATTAAATATTATTTTACCAATTTTTTAATAAATTTGTCAGTATTTCAGAATTTGTTTAATTAAAATCTGCACCGTACTAGTACAATGAAATAACAATAATCCTATTTTTTATACTTCAGGCAAAGCAAAACAACCAAATTAACAATGTACTTGCTAAAAATCATTGATATAAAACATTTAAGAATTTTACTTTTAAGAAAAAAATATAATTTTTTTACTGTAACTAAAAAAACTAAACTTTTTTTCAAACAAGTCTGCTTAAATAGTGATAGTGTTAAAAAAAAAAAGTGGAATAATTTTCGAAAAGTACAAAGATGGGTGATAAAAATGAACAGACATTAAGCACTGAATGTTTTTGATATAACATGAACCTACAATCACTGTCAAAATGTATTAGTATAAAAGATTTTTTGCTCAATATATAGGAAAATGTCATATTTTCGAATTTGCTATTAGGCAATCCAGTAAGATATTTTTCAATATTATCCAATCTAAGTTCTTTAGTATGGTTATTGTTGCCTGGCATATGGCGGGTCTAAGCCTCATCATTAATTGGAAATCTCTAAAAGTCTCTCTAACTACTTCACACATAATAGATTTTTCATTTATAATTCATCTAAGAAGGAGTTTGAAATTTAGAATAATTGTTTTAATTTTGCCCCCTCTACCTGAAAATTGAAAATTGCTAGTAAATTTAATGTTCTACAAGAAGTTCCCAGACACAAGAATCTTTCCTACTATTAATGTTTCACTCGATATTTCATAAATGCAATGTTAGATATTTTGTCACACATTAATGACGTTCAAATAAACTGCTTATTTTTATACTTTTGATGATTGGAAAGCATGTAAAAAGAGGAGACACTATTTAATAACAAAAACACAAAAAATAGCACAACAATTTTTAAAATAATAATTTAGTTTGGGCCTATTATAACTCGACAAGCTCTCAAAAAATAATTAACAAATTCCATGAAAATAAATTTTAAGAAATTTCTTTTTGTATTTCCTATAGCTGTTTAAATAAGAAACCAAATTATTATAAAAAATGATATAACCAAGAAATTTATTTTTTACAGGTTTGTTTGAAAAAATGTTCTTAACTCTAGAATGCCTTTGGCAGGATGAAATATAGAACATATCCTTCGAAAATGAATTAATTGTTTGTAGATAATATCTGTTGATAGATACACAGTTGAAAAGCGAATTAAAAAACAGAATACTTACAAGACTAACAACACCATCAAGACAAAAACAGCAATTATACGAGGTGGTGAGGAGTAGTAAATAAGTATGGCGAAAAACATGGTTGCTCGACTCATAACGTAAATCAGATCAATCCAGTCCCATCCATTTTCTCCAGCAGCTCTTGGCTCAGCATTTCGATTCACATTCTGAGGAGGAACTGCTGGTGCAGGCTCTTGTACTGGTGGTGGGGTCATAGGTATTTGACCATTAGGAGTAACTCCATTATATCTATAATAAAAAAAAAATACTAAATATTAATTTAAAAAAAAGCCAACCCTAGTATGAAAATAAATATACAAGTAAACAAAATAAAATAGTAGAATTTATATGAGCTCGGCTAATGAAAAGGTACATGAAAATAAAAAATCAAGGATTTGGGGCAATATAATAAGCCATATTTTCACATTTTTCCGTAAAGTGTTATACATAAGAAAACATATACTACAATTATCTTGAAAATATTTACATAGTTTTAATGTCTCAGTTTCCAGTAAAATCTGTAAACTAAGTTCCCATCTGGTAACAATATTATGGAACATTTTGATGTAAAAAAAAGTCACTTTCAAAACAGCAAAACTTTACACAATATTGCCCCAAATTTTTAAGTGAGTTAAACACATTATGACTAATAGCCAAACGGAAATTCAGAAATCCTGCTTAATTAATGTATGCATAAAGTAAATAGATGGTGGTAAAAATAAAATTTAACTTACTGTGATAAATACTGAGCCATGAATTGAGTGTACATTTGCTGCATTGCAAAATATTGATGTACAACATCTCCAGGTGTATTGAGAGCTAAGAAGTTGGTAGTTCCTCCTTGCACACTATAAATATATGTAATTATTAGAAAATTGTGTTTTAAACTACAAAAAGAAATGTTCCAACAATTAGATAAAAATAATAACTGATGTGCTTTACACTATATGAAATACATACCACAACTTGAAAATTAGTAAACATATATATAAAAAAAAGACACTTGTACAGTGCCCGATGGTTTGTATAATCACTGGTGAGAGGAATAAGTAGCTTATAATCAGCAAATTTTAACAGAATGCGTATTTTTGAAATTCATTAAAAAAAAGATAGCCCTAGAAATGGAGAGAAAAAAATTACACTAAGCAATATTTAATTTTCTTTTCTTGAGAAATTGTCAATTTTCAAGTGTCTAATTACAATACAAGGTATTTTTTCAATTTACTCTAATTACTAATTATTTTTCACCACTCTTTTGAGGAAAAGAGACTTGGGATTCATATTAGAATGTGGAAAAGGGAAGTGTATCTGAAGAAAAATGTATTTAATTCCAACAGAAATAAAAAGCGCTTAGTTGAGAATTCAGAAAAAAGTCTTTTTTTTCCATTGGCATTGAGAAATCAATGAAGGGAATAGATTTCAATTTGTAATTTGTACATTTCTAATTCAATTAATATTAATTTTTAATTAAATTTATGCTAACAATTATAAAGATTTCTAATTGACAATTAAACTTTGCAAATTAACATTTATTTACTTTAATGAATCCTATTAAATATTTATGCTCATAATATTCTGAAAAACTGAGAACAAACCACCTTATTGCTGATGTAAAGTCGATATTCTGGTGTATGTTTGAATTAAGACTTTCAGTCACCAATCAAATTAGAAACGGTAGCACTTTATAAATATTGATGTCAAATTATTAAAATAAAGATAAACTCAAATACCATATTCTAAATGCATTTTGAAATATTCAATCAAAATTATAAGTTTAATAAACCTGTTTTTGTAGTTATTAGTTAAAAAATAGAAAAACTCAAGTTTCTTTATATTCTAAAAAACTACTACAAATATTAAAAAGTAAGATTTACAGGAAATTTCATATAAAAACAAAACTACATACATTTTTCTTTAAATGCTTTTAAATTTTAGAAATTCATAAAATATCTTAAGTGTTTCATGTTTTACATTGTACATTATAGCAATGCAATGATCACAAGAAAAATCCTGCACATTATACATGCTGCCATTTATATTCTTGACAACAAAAAACTCGTCAAGGAAATTTAATTGAAGATAATTTAAACCAGGACAGATTTAGACCAAGATTAGGAAAACGTTTAGACAATGATAAAAGTAACAGAATGATAAACATTTGTGAACAATATTAACTGTATACACAATATGGTTTTGAATTTGTGAATACAAATACAGGGTAATCTGTAGGTTGTACAGGTTTAAGTGATTCATCCAGTCTCAAATGGCTGATTATATACAAAAGTATATAACAAGATGGATCATACATAGAAAAGCAAAACACTTATCAAGTTTCAGGTACATACTACAAATGTTCAATTTTTGCACCACCCATCTTAACAGTAATCCAGTTCAAAGTTTTGCCCAGGCATTTAATTATAAATATCATGTTTCTATTTATGTCCATCACAGTAACAGTGATGCATTGGTGAAGAAACTTCGACATTCATTAAATAGAACCTAAGTGATGAATTTGGGGTCATGGTGGGAAGGAGAAAAATCATCCAGATTAGAGTGCCCTATCCAGTTATCTGTTGGGAAAAACAAACTGATCAATCATTGGAATATGTGCGAAGCGACCAGGCATTAAGCATTTGTAGTATGTACCAGAAATTTCGTAAGCATCTTTTCACGCATGACCAGTTTTTGTACACTGCAAACTTGAACAGGATGCCTAGCCAAATCTCTCAATAAAAAATAAGCACTTTTAAAATATTTTTTAACCACTCAAAAAATATTTTTAATTACTATATTAGGAATGCACAACCTGTGGCCCGCCGACTGTCGATGTGCGGCCCACAGGAAGTTCTGAACGCAATAAAAACATATCTCTTAATTTGGTTTTAGTTTAAAAAATATAAATTTTCTTTAATTAATATATTTAATTCAAATTTATATTACTCAATAAAATGTGTATATTTTTTGCACTTTCATTCTGTTAGCTTTTTTGGGTTAGAATTTATACCCCCTCCCTCAACATTTATGTATATATATATAATTATTTGATAAATTAGTGTTAAAAATGGAAAAAAGTTTTTTAAAAATGAGTATCAGGTTTTTTTAGTTCGTTTGGTTTTAGTTTCCGCCAATATGTTATTAAGTTTACTGATAAAAATAGTTAGTGCTTAGAACACAATTGTTTACATAAAAATTATCATATTTGCAACTAACATGACTAAATATGCGTGCAGCCCTTTGTTAATCTACCTGCTGTATAAGTGTCCCTCTTCACTCAAAAAGGTTGTGTACCCCTACACTATATACATCAACAAAATGTAAAATAATTTTCAAAAACTTTACATGATCATGATGAAACAACTAGCTTCAGACAAAGAACTCTTTTTCCTGATTATATTAACCACCATAAAAAGATGGATAGATTTTTCGGTTCGATTTCAGAAGGTGGAAAATGGAAGCCTAAAATTGAGAACATATTGCAAAATGCAGCAGTGCAAGAATCTCACCAAACCCAGCTCAGTAGAAGCACACGCGGACTCCCAAATATTTAATCAAATATGTAACATGATTGGCGCTATCATACCTTATGGAATGACAGTACGCCGAAATGGATAGTGGTTGAATGAATTGTGAAAACTGTGAGTAGAACATTGTGAAAACCACATTTTTGCATAATATGCAGCGAAAAACAACATGATATAGGGGGAAAAGCACTTTTAAGAGCTTTTAAAAAAGGATAATCGGAAATAAGCACGTTTTAAAAACACTATGCCCCATGTAGAAAATAACTATTCTTTTTAAACCGAATAATGAATCATTAAAATTAACTATACAGTTTGTAATTATATGCTAAACCAAAATAAAATAAATAAATCTTTAAATAAAAAAAATTTATTGAATACAACGAATGTAGAAAATAACTATTCCTTTTAAACCGAATAATGAATCATTAAAATTAACTATACAGTTTGAAATTATATGCTAAACCAAAATAAAATAAATAAATCCTTAAATTAAAAAAATTTATTGAATACAAAAAAAAAAAATTCTTCAATGTTAGAATAGTCAAATCTACATTGTTGAAAATAAACATAGCTTTATAATTAAATAAGCAACTGACCCAGTGAAAACTGGTGGAGTTGGTAACTGCTGATTAACTTGGGGATATAAATCACTTTGATTTAAAGGAGGAACTGTTAAAGGAGGTGAGGCAGTTTTCTGTAAAAAATAAAAAATTCATGTAAAAATGACATCAGAATAGAAGTATTATAAAAGCAAAATAGTAAAAATAACAACAGCATTATTAGCATTATCCTGTGTTATAAAATGTGTTATAAAATATGTCTGAAATTGAGGGCAGTAAAAAATGCAATTATAGTTATAGTGATATTTCAGATACTGAAGTAATTTGGAAGATGAATAAAAAAATAAAAAACTTTCTCAGAATTTTCCGTTACATAAAGTGCATCATTTTTCCTCCTCAAAAACTTCTTGAATAAACTGATCATTATTCCCGGGCATCGGAAAATCAAATAGGAATTTGAAATCTGTGAAAACCGCAAATGTTTACATTTTTTTTTCATTAATTATGATCACTGACAATAAAAATATTATGAGTTTAAAAATTTTGATGTATAAAAAAGTTGCATTTATCAACGAAAATAACACAAATATGTGTAAAAAATAAATTTGCGCACGTAAACAAAATTCAATTGGTTCAACATGGAAAAAATAAATATGTCAAATAAAATAGTACATTTTTATTAATCTAGAGAATAGTAATAATATTCTAACACTAAATTTAAATGGTATATACTTTTAGAAGATTTAAAATATTTGATAAGATTTAAAAAAAAAAAGAAAAAAAAGACAATCTAAAAATGAAGTATTTTTAAAGTATATGCTTCTTTCTTTTTTATAGTAATATAAGTACTTAGCTGTACTTTAAAATTAGGCTTAACCAACCATTAAAAAGTATGTGATATTCCAATGCAATTTGATATTTTTAGCACTACTCAAGTATCTTGAGTATAATGTGAAAGACAAATCATTATCTTAAAAATCAAAATGTTCCGGCAGCAAAAAATTTTTGGCTACATATTTTACAAGACCTTTTTCATCGAAAGCTGATTTTTTTGCAGCCCAGTGAATTTTGAGTATAGTAAATATAAATTATTAGATAATCAATATTAAAAATGCCTAACTTGTATCCAATCATATATAATGTAATCCAATTATATATATAATGCATTAGCTTCAATAACTAAAATATTTTCTAACTATTTTCACTAAAAATGTCTAAGTCAATTAAAAAGGAAAAACTAAAGATATAAACAAATTTGATTCTTGTTTCGATTTTTTTTTCTGCACATGCATAATCAATATTTTGTAAAATGTGCACATTCGCACATTCTTTGATATGTGAATGGGGGGAAAAAGATGAACATGTAAGGTACATAAACATAATTCAATCATTTTCAACAACTAAATGTTAATTTTGAAAGTAACCAACATGTATTAAAATAATGACAAATAAATAAAAATGAGTTATGCATACCTCATTGCTTGTACTTGACTTTTGCGGTTCTAATTTCACTGGGCAAGGACAAACAAGGTGAAGAATATGTATATCTTGAGTCTAAAAATAAAAAGGTAAATGTAGTTCAAAATAAAGAGCGAATTCTCCTTTATAGAATAATAAATAAAAATACTAACCGGATTTAATATAGATTTTAAAGGAAGATGATCAGGCAATAGTTTTCCTCCATAAATTAACTTTTGATGACTTGAAGCCTTAAAAATAATTTTTATTTTTGTCAAAATAAAGAAATGTAATAAATAACATTTTCTGAAAGAAAAAAAATTATGAAGGAAATGAATACATGAATACTAACATTAAAATTTTATAAACAATTGCAATGTAAATGTTACTTGATCAGATAAAACTTAAAATGTTTAATGTAAAAACTTATATTTAAGACAGAGAATAAAAATACTTTTAATAGCTAAAATATTCATATTATAAAATTTAAGTGACAAAGTAATATAATTTTAAGAAAGAAGACAAAATGTCTCTTGAATAATTATAAAGGTATGGTGTCTTTGAACTTTTTTTTAATCTTGGAATATTCTTTTTTTATCATAAAAACTAATGACAATCCAAAAATGAAATTTTTTTGTATCACTGAAAATACTATATATGAGATAAATAATGAGCTTCCTATAATTTGTGAATATTACATATTCAAAAAATTTTCTTGTTTAATAATTTTATTATCTATAGACTAATATTGAGAAGTAAGGACAAAATTCCTGTGACTATACTTTAATTAAAATCATAATGCATGATTAGTCAATTTAAAAGAATCTCTGTCCGTAACCATAGGAATAATTGCTATTCTATTTGTGTACTTTTGTTATTGTCAATAAACTTATGAAATAGTTCTGTCCACCAGTTTTTAGAGTTCCGATATTTAAAACTGAAAAATACCACTCATTTTTTTTTTAAAAAAAACTCGAAAAACAATTGTTTTGCCTTGACAATAAAGTATAAACATAAATTTTAATTTGATGGAAAATTTTAATTATTTAAAACATTTGGGTCCATGAGTTACAATAAATGTAAAAGTATAAGTAAAAGAATGTTGTAAATACAAATATCTACTATTTATAAAACTGTACCTAACCTTAACAATATGCAAAAAGTTTTAAGCTTTAAAAAAAGATGGTCACCGCTCTTTAATAAATTATAAACCTAATATTTTATTACTAAACCAGGAATATACATGCCACTTTACAATAAATACAATCTTAAAAAAGCATAAATGAGAATAAAGCACAAAAATACAATTTAATTTCTCTTTAAACTTAACATTGAAACTAACTCTTAATTTATATTCCATTTAGTTTTTATTATTCTAAATTGAAAACTTCCATTTTAAATCAATAAATTACAGAAATTAGCAATCATTACATTACCAGGGGTCTGTCTAGGTTTTTCTGTGAGGTACCTATTTTGTGAAAATTTAGACATAATTTGTGAAAATTTAAAAACTATATTAAAAATTCAACCCAAAAATATGGATTTATCGCTTCTTAAGGAATACAAAAATAAAATTATAAGAAAAAGTATTTTGTGAAACCACTGTTTTTTCTTAAGTTGAATTTGTGAAGGTACCGCTAAACGGTATTAAATTCGGCCTAGACAGACCCCTGATTACACAAAACTCCTTTTGAATAATAAGTATAATTTTAAAACAAAGTATACGCTTTTGTCTTTTCACACCAAAGGAAATAAGACTTAAAATTTCAACACAATAAGTCTTTACTTGAATTCCTGTTTATCTTTCAAAATAATGTTCTAAAAACATACAAAATCCTAATATATTGATAATATAGTACTTACTGGTTTTGTAGGATGTGTAGTAGATATCTGATCTTTAACTTGTGCAATAGTCCATGTCATTTCACATTGCAATTTAAAATCATCAACATTCTGAGCTGCTGACTTTATTATCAACTGCACAGACATTTTTTTGGGTGAATTTTTAACCTGTTAATATATAAATAACATTTTTAAATACAATTGAATATTTTTACCTACAATCATGAACTTACTTGTATTAACTTACATATATTAACTACACAGACATATTTATTTAGGTAAATTTTAAACCTATCAACAAATAAACAGCTTTAAGCGATTATACAATTTAACATTTTAACTTTATTTATATAAGTACTACCTGTAATAAATACCATTAAGTTATGATAAACAAATTATAATGAAAATCATGAATGTTCTGCACAAAGAAATTCGTCACTAATAGATATTTTTGATCGTGAAACATCCATTTGAGAGTAAGAAAATGAAAGGAAAAAAAAATTAAAAAGACACATCAAAACCGAAACTATCTATTATAGCAATGGAAATATGCAATAGATTTATATTAAAATACTTTTAATGACATGAATAAAATACAACTATTAAAGGAATTAATTTATGAGTACAAAATCTGTGACACTTAAAAGGGAAAAAAAATATCCACTTTTTGAATGGTTTGCATTAAAAAATTTTAAATTCACCAAGTTAAATAGAAATGATGCAATTAAACTTTTCGATTTTAACACTTTAAAGAGCTAGTAATTTTAAATTTTATAAGTATAACATAAATATGTAAAATGCGTATAATACATATACACCCATTTTTCGTATTTTGACCCTGAACTCTGTAACCACACTTATGACATGGTCCAACAAAATGATAACATTTCATACTTACCTCTTGAGCTGATTAAAGGTGAATCTATAAAACAACTATAATAAATTCAACAACTATAATAAATTTTGATAGATCGCACTGAAAAATAAAACACCAATTTCAATTTGTTATTTTTAGAATATTTGTCGTACTTTCACTTTATCTCACACAGCTCGCGATCCGGGTACAGTAAACAAGAACCGTGAGCAAAATAAACTGTGCGGCGCTGAAATCGTTTGATAGTTTTTTCTAGACAGTTTCATCAGAAATTCTATTTGGCGTACCCTCATTGGTCCGATTAATCTAATACTCGTACGATCACATGACATGTCGGTTTATTATTTGTTCATTTTTGTTTCGGTTTTGTGATTTGTGAGATCGTTATGTTTATCTTTTTAAAATTATGTTTTATATTTTTTTCATGTTATTTGAATGCGTTGAGAGGGAACAGCTGTTTATATCCACTGTATTTCGAAATGTCACAAACGGATGTAAATGAATTGTACTACAGCTCTTTCTTGAGTGAATACAATAAGCGTGACGATAGTGGAGCGAGAAAAAGGAGTTTCGAAAATGAACGCGTTGAAAAAATAAATTATTTCATTTCTTTAGTACGGACACTCAATGAATAAATTTTCATAAAAATCAGGGCACTGTGTAAAGTTGTAGGAATTGGAACATGCAAAATTTAATATTTATGTGTGCTAGATAAAAATTTAAAAAGGGTTTAGGAAATCTGTGTTATTGAAATTAAATTTTTTTTACCGGCTCTTTAAATTAAGTTTTGATTTAATTCTAATTATATTTATCCACAATTTATTATTATTTTTTTTTTGCACTTTGGAAAATGCTAACAACAATATTATGATAAGATTAAAGTCACTCCAGCTTTTTTTTTTTTTTTTTTTGGTAGAGACAGGGACTCCCTANTTTTTTTTTTTTTTTTTTTTTTTAAATGTTTATACAATTTTGTTGTTGGTTAGATTTCAAAATATTATTTGGTGGGGGATACCTTTATTTTAGTTGAGTTTATTCCTTATAACCAAGTTCATAATTTCATTAAATCTTCAACTCAAAATTTACATAAGAGAAGCCTATTGGCCATTTATAACCAGTAGACTGGGCAAACCAAAACATTACTTTTATTATTTTTCTTTTTTAAAATCTTTTTTGATGGGCCTATTGTTTCGATAAATTCTATTAAGTATCTGAAAAGGGCCAGAATAGCCTGGTTGGTAGGGCGTTGGACTCATGTTCGTGAGAACGGGTGTTCAAATCCAGCCGGCCCAAGAATTCCCGTGTATCAAATGGCGATTAGTCCATGTTAAATCTGCCAGGGTCACAAAGTCCTTCAAGTTCCCTTAAAATGCCGACGGTTGTAAAATAAAATGTATCCGAAAAGAGCTGTGGAGGCTCAGGGGATAGACCGTTCGCTTTCCAATGAGGTGAACCGGGTTCGAATCTCAGTAATACCTGATCGTTGCGAACTGCGCACCGACTACAGTGCTGACGTAAAATGCAGAGATGCCAACTACTTCGGACGCGCCATAATAGTTTGAAAAACGGTAAACTAAAAATTGCAAATATTTGACTAATTTTGTTTACTATTTAAACGATGTCGCATGACTTAACTGCTTTACTTACTTTATTTATAAAAAATTGGGCACCTGGGCCGCGCAGCGGCCCCTATCCCATACATCTAGAAATTTACATAAGTTTAAAGTAATAACATTTTGAATTTAGCAGTCGATGTGGTAGCTAATACAAAATTACAAGCACTTTGCATGGGTAAATAAACATTTGAATATCGAAACTAAATTTACACATATAAATAAAAACATAATTTGAAATATATATACATAGGCTGACATAGATAAATATGGTAGATATAACATTTGAATATCAAATCTAAATTGACACATATAAATATAAACATAATTTGAAAGGAACATATTTACATTGTGGTAGCCATAAAAAAAATCAAGCAGTTTGCTTGTGAAATAATAAAACAATGAAATTTTCAATATGACAAATTGGCACTTTTACATAACATTCGAAATGTTGATTCTAGACTTACATTAAAAATAAAGATAAAACATGATTTGATATGTACAATAATTGATTTTTGAAAAATGAAAGACATAATTGATGAATATAGACAAATCATACCTTGATACATGATAAAATAACATATTTGACTTAACTGCTAAAAATGTGGCGAATTATATAAAACTTTGAATTATTTAGAAATAGTGGTGGATGAAAACCTAATAAATTGAATTTATTAAACCAAGATTCGCATATTAATAAACTACCACTTGAAAATATTTATGTGCTGTCCGAAGAAAGGTTGCATAACTGAAAATGTCCTCAGTACTAGACGTATCATGTGTTGGAGTCGCTTTGCTATCTGGCTAACCTTGGGGGTTTTCATGATTTTCCTCTCCATGTAACGCAAATGTGGACTAGTTCCATCAAGACGTTCTCCACGAAGGCAAATTTCGTTCAATACTCAATCGAGGAATTCTCTTGTGTTCTGAAGTGGGTTCAATATTACAAGAGTATGGAGTTGAACATTAGTAGTATTAGTAAACCAAAAATTGGGTCGGCTGTTCAACGACGGTTATAAACTAAAATATATCCGAAAAAGATGTCGGAATTCTTAGAAATATCTAGATTTTTACACAATAAAGCTTTATTTTTTGTGACTGCATTGTTTACAATTCTCCTTACAAAGACGATTGTTGCGTTTTCTGGTTAAACTCTTCAATTTTGGCAGAATAAATAAATAATTTGGAACAATTATTTATTGTAATTATTACAGTTTACAATAAATTGGAATATGATGTTAATATTAAGGACGTAAAGAATCTTAATAAAGAAGAAAAAATATAAAGATTTTGGAAAGTTAGACGCAAAACAGAAAGATTTTGGATAGATTTTTTGTAATCATTTCACTTTATCTACCAATTTTCTTGCTTATCAATTTTTTTATCAACTGTTAACAATATTAATTACTACAAATTCTTCGGTGGAATAGACATTAAGCAAAATTAAATTTGTAAAAAACATTCTCTGAAAATCAATCCTCCAAAGCGTGCTTGAGGATTGATTTTCTCACAGGTAAACGAAAAAGAAAAGAAAAAAAAACCTGGCAAAACAGCCCGAAAAATAAGGCATTAGAAAAAGCAAAAGAAAAAACTATGCAGCGTGAAATTGAACTTGAATTAATTAAATACTATTTTAAAATTAATTAATAAACATGAATTAATTTGAAGTTAGCGTAAAGGAACATTTTATATTTTTAATACTTCTATTTTATATTCTTATATGAACTTCAAAAATTTTCTAAGACAATAATTACATAATTACAATAATTGTAATGTAATATGATAAACATTTAAAAATAATGCTTTTTAAACAACTTATTTTTTCAAAAAAAAAAAAACTAATGGCATATTATAATGAAATATTCCATTATTTTTGTAAACATTGTTAACTTGTCATGAAATTAATATCCTAAGGGAGTCTTTGCTAATTGATACATTATATATGAGATATATAACTAAAAAAAATACATAAAATTTTAAAAATTCCTTTGTGCTTCCTTCAAATTAGTCCTTCTATACAAATTAATTTTTTAAAAAAAGAACCTACTTACATTTGAGTGATCGTTTAATTGCATTAAATTTCAGCTCAATGGCCAGTATCGAATTGGTAGTTGAATTAATACAATTTTTAAAGAGAGCAACACTGTCACATGTGAGTTTTACATTGCAATCTTTGTCTTCTGGAAATAATGTTTTTCAAAATATTTTTAACTGTGAATATAATTGTGATAGATCAGATGCAAGTAATCAGGTGTAGTTAAAAAATTGTTGTTCAAATAAAAATTTCATATGCATTGTTGTTGTTTGCGAAAGTAAGAGAAAGAGATTTTTCAAATTTGAGGGATGTCCTCGTCAGCCTTGGGAGGGGGGATGAGCACCGCTTGTAAGTGGTCCCACACATATAGTTGAAGACTCAGCAACTGATAACAGCCAACAAATATGAGATTACAAAGCTTTAACAGATGAAGCGGATCCCAGTGTCTTATCATTAATACAGTGGTTCCCAAATGATGTTCCTCCTTTTGGTTAGACAACGATTTAAATATTCCACTTTCATTTAAAATAAATGAATAAAATGGGATTATTTTAATGAGGGAGCTCGATTCCCAGAATATTCTATACAATTTTTTATCTTATTTTTGTTATCACTTAAAGAAAAAAAAATAATAATAAGGTGAACAATTCTATTCTAAGTAAACAATATATCATTTAGAATCAAATGTTTTGGGAGATTTGGTGGACATGTTTAAACTGTAAGCAAAATATTGAAGATCATGCACGATGCTTTTATAAATTGTGCCCTTTACTCCCATGCAAAATTTACATGGACCGAAACAAGTGTAAAAATTTAAAGATTTTTATCCATTTTTGTTTTATTTCATTTTTTTCCTTCCATTTCTGACATTAAAGCTAGAAAAAAAGTTAACTTCGTCTCCTCTTTTTGGTCGATTCGAATTTTGCATGGGTAAATAAGATATCATTTCTAAGCGTGTCAAGAATTTTGCCATGTAAAATCTTCCAAAACATTTGCTGCTAAAGGAAAGATTGTTTACATAGAATTCATGGATAAAAGTTTGTATTATTTTGTCCCCCATTCGTAGTTTGTAGCGATTCCTTGCAACTATTTTAACGTTAGTTTAGTCGTCACAAGGTTCAAACGTAACAAATCTTTCGAATCTGATTGGTGCAAATCTTAACGCAAATCCATCAGCGGAACGCAGTGAGAATAACAACATTGTACTTTACCCTGTTGCTTTACGAACGCTTTACGAAATCTCAAATTTTTTGCCCTTCTTGAAATAAATATTTTCTGTTAACGGAGGCAGGAGAAATTAAAGGTTGAAAGAGAAAATTTCTAAGAAATAAATGGAATCATTTATTATTCTAAACCCTTTTTACGAACGTTTTCTTTTATTAATTTTAACTAAGAATTAATTTTCAGAATTAACTTTCCGTTAATTTTGAACATGAGTGCAAACTGAATCCTCTGGATAAATTTGCCTCCTTTAAATAGTTAAGTAATTACTAAACTCAAAAAAAAAAAAAAAATTGCTCTAGTTGTAGTTAACTACAAAAGATGGAGTGTTTTCTATCCACTGAAAGTAGTCAAATGTACTTTTTTTTCCTTTTAAAAAAATAATCAAATGGGGGTAGTTATAGAGTTTTTTGCATCACATAAGCAACATGCATGGAGAATATAACAAAGAATGTTAGATGACATTGCACAGCTGTTTCCCAGCTGCAGCTGTTGGCATGTTGCTCGTCTAATTAATGTTAAGAAGCTGTGTTAACTTTTCATTTCTCATTCTATGACGACTGCATTTCTCTTCTTTTTCGCATTTAGTATATAAGTTTTCGCATCCAATTCTCTAACCACCATATCTCATGATTTTCGCGAGAGATTTTATTTTAATTTTGAAAGTATCTTATTTTACATAGTTATTTTTGAATGAATTTGATCATCACTACTCATAAATAATTAAAATATACCCTTGTAAATTCTCACATACATAAATATTCCTCCTCACGCCGAATTGGAGCATATGACTTTTATCATAGCTCTCAATTTCGCTCTATTTGTGACCCGGTTCAACCAAATGTTCTTATAAGATCATCTTACGGTTCTGATTTCAAACCCAAGTGTATATATTTATATTATTATTATACTGTGGTAGATAAAACTACCTTCTATCTAAGATATTAACAATTAAACATTTCGGCTTCCATTTTTTTTCTTCTTTACAAAAAAAAAAAAAAAAAAAAAAAAACGTCGCTTTAAAATGATGCTAGGGAAAAACGAATTGTCTCTTTTACAAAATGTTAAAGACCGGTAACTCTAATCTTTCATTCTTACCCTTGCATTTCGTTAAGCTGAATATTTTATCAATCGGAATATATCAATTATATAAGATTATATATATTGTGCTATACAAAGCCGTTTTTAAGGATGGGCTCCAATGGACCTGGACCCAGGACCCCGAGTTCTGATGGGCCCCCCGAAAAATCTAAAATCTCATTGCATTGTTTTTTTAAATTATTTTTTTTTTAAAACTCTAACTCATTTATTATTTATAACTTAAAAGGATCCCCAGATTCCACTTTTTTCCTCCAATTTTAAAGTTTGATTCTGAGCTGAGGCCCTCTACCTTAATACCTTTATGATGCCTATAATATATACCTATAATACCTTTTTTACATTGTCGGACGCTTTTCAAAATCTAATGGAAGTGTTAACAAATATAAAATAATTGCTACTCTCCACTTTGCTAACCAAAAGAGCAATAAAAGTTTTTTCCACTGATAAAAGTATACCCAATTTTGTAGCTACCACCCACTGAGTTGTCAAATATAGCCTTCTCACTTTACACTGTGGAAAAATGTTTTTAGATTCTTTATATTGCTTTGGGCTCTTTTTTCCTAACTTCGGAAATATCAGATATCTACAGAAACACCCTTTTGTACACTCAATTTTTTTCTCAAAATTCATACTTTCATTCTATTTTTCACAATACTTTTTCGTAAAATTTAAAAAAAAAAAAAAAAAAAAAAAAAACACGTGTCTAAAAGAAGTCGTGAACCTATATAATTGAGTCGGCTGTTAATATAAAATAAAGAACATATCTGGAAATTTTCAACAAAATCAAGAATGTCACGTATCCAAATGACTTAATTATTAAATTTTTAAAAAAAATAAAAAAAATATCCGCAATGCAGATGTGTATATTTGGGGCTAATGATTATGAAATCTGACACAAAACTGTGAGATCGTGGGTTCTAGTTGACAGTTTTAAATTATTATTTCTGAATACTGAAAAATGTTTTCTTATTTTTTTTAAAGTAAGCATGTTAAAACTAATAATTTAACAATTATTTAAAAAACTAGAAGCCTCCGCCCCCTGTTCATTTTGCCCACTAACCCTCGTGTTTGCTTCTCATTAATCATAGCAGATTAAGAGGAAAAACGGTTTATTTCCACTTTTTTTTCTACAAAAATTACGATTGAATTGCCATTTACATTTTGAGGACGACTAAATTTAGGCAAATCAATAAAATTGGTACCTCCCGCAGAGTTATTACTCAATGAAGATAGACTCAAGGGATAGAGCATTCGAATGAGGTCCACTGAGTTAGAATCCCAGTGGTGGCTGATCGATATGAATTCTGCATCCGGCTTACACTTTCCATACTGCTGATGTGAACTATAATCGTTGGTAGACGGGTTAGAGTCCCCTTGCTGTCAGACTAACCGTGAGAGGCTTTCGTAGTTTACCTCTCCATGCAACTTAAATGCTGGTTAGTTCCATCAAAACCAAAACGTCCTCTGCGAAGGCAAAAATTTCTTCTAATACTTGATCCTGGATTTCTCTTGTCTCTTGGATTTTGTTCAAATTACAAGGCTACGATGTTGAACACTAGAAGTCGTAAACTCGAAATTGGGTCGGCTGTTCAATGACTGTTATAAAATAAACTAATAATTTGGCCGTGATAGCTTGGCTAGTAGGGCTATGGACTTGTGTTCGTGAGAATGGGAATTCGAATTCCGTCGGCGGAATTATATCCTTGGAATTATATCCCTATAAAATGGTGACTGATGCATGTTAAATCTGTCGGGGTCACAAACTCCACCAAGTTCTCATAACAATTCAATACCTCTGGGTACTATTCCAGGAGTTCCCTTGTCTTCTAGATTGGTTTTGAAATTACAAGGCTACGTAGTTAAACATTGGTAGTCCTAAACTCAAAATTGAGTCAGTTTTTCAACGACAAGTATAAAAATAATGATCAAATTGTATTTTCTTGTATTCTTTTTGATTCCTTGCATATTTTCTACACACCTTCATAATTTCATGTTTCTTAGTTTTATATATTTTGAGCAGCAAAGCAAAATGTCACGTAGAAAAAAAATGTAGAAAAAATGGGTAAAAAATTATTTAAAGTTGCAAATAACATATACATGTATGTAAAATTTATAATTAAAAAAACATTCAAGCGTTTCAAGCATTATTTGGGCTAGGACAATTAGGCATAAATGGCATGCATAAAGCAGTGAAAAACAATCTCAAAGATATATTTCCAAACATCCTTCCATTTCGAATGTTTTTGTCTCTTATGATAACTAATTGTAGTAGCAAATGTTCATTCTCCAGACTTAAATTAATAAAAAATGAGTTAAGAAATGCTATGACTCAAGAAAGATTGAGTCATTTGTCAATAATGAGCATTTAATATGATGTCTTACAGGAAATTGATTTTGATGATGTGATAGAGCATTTAATATGATAATGAGCATTTAATATGATGTCTCACAGGAAATTGATTTTGATGATGTGATAGAAGACTTTTCCTCTCAAAAAGCGCGAAAAGTATAGTTACGTTAAATTTTCGATAAAAAATAATGTATATAAGCTTTTATAATTACTTTATATGTGTTTTACTTTTAAAATAAAATAATTTTTTAAAAATTGCTCAAAATAAATTTTTTTTCTCTAAATTTACTCACAAAGGGCCCCCAAATAATGACAGGCCCAGGGCCCCTGTAAACATAAAAACGGCTCTGGTGTTATATATCATGGACTTGTGATGTCCTGATGATATTGAAGAGTTTCGTTATGATTCGTTTGATAAGTTTCGTTATGGTTAGAAGTCGTTGTGATTGTTTTAAGGGCGCAAAGGTGAATCGGTGAAGAATATGGCTCCGTTCTTCAAAAAAGAAAAAAGTGGTAGCACAAGGATTTCATTGTTAAGATTTATTTAGCAGAAGCAAGATAGCTCTGTTTTCCCCGATGTATTGATAATATAAACAAATCAGAAATGTTATATTAAATTCAAGGATAAATCTAAGTGATATTAAAGCTCAAGTTCAAGGATAAATCTAAGAGATTTTAAGGCTCAAGTTCAAGAATCAAGGATAAATCTAAGAGATTTTAAGGCTCAAGTTCAAGAATCAAGGATGAATCTAAGAGATTTTAAAGCTCAAGTTCAAGAATCAAGGATAATTCTAAGAGATTTTAAAGTTCAAGCTCCGGAATCAAGGATAAATCTAAGTGACAAAGCTGGAATTTTAGGTAACAGGTCTAAAGATCCGTCTGGTTTCAATATTTGCTTACTAACACTTTCTTCGTAAAAGCACTTTTTACTTCATTATAATATTGGTGCAATAATCTTGCAGAGATGCCAACTTGCTCCGGACAGAAAATATATATTTTAAAGTGGTAGTTTATCAATTGTGATTCTTGGTTTAATAAATTTAATTTAGTAGATTTTTATCCACCACTATTTCTAAATAATTCGTAGGCTTATAAAATTCACCGATTTTTAAGATTTATGTCACGCTATACCATTTAAAAGCAAGCAAAAATAGTGAAATAATTGCAAGATTTATTTTGTAGTTATTTACCGTTTTTAATTATTTTGGCGTATCCGGAGCAGTTGGCATCTCTGATCTTGTCTTAGATGCAATATAATATAAGTTTGCAATCAGAATACTGTAGCATTACAGACGGTCCTTAGAAGAATATAGCTTTCAGAACTCAAATTGTGTTTGTGCCACGTCCGGTTTTGCTTTTAGCCTTAATTACCGTCAAATTGTCTTCGATGAATGTGGTGGTGGTGGGGTAAATAATTTAGGCATTGCGTTCCATTTTTGTACTCATATTTATATAGGGAAAAAATGTTAGTTCATATTTTAATTAAGTTCATATAATTTTAATTCGTTGTTATCGTACATTATAAATATCTCCATATATGTTTCTCTTATGTGGCACAAAAATTTGGGTATTTCACTATCTATTGGCAAATAATAAATACCATATAATAGGATAAGAAGCTTATAACCATCTTATAAGTCATAATAACCATCTTATAAACCATAATAAGCACCTTATAAACCATAATTATTAACCTCTATTTTGATGCTTTTTCGTGTTTCTTGAATCAGTTTAAAAATGGCAGTGCTGTAAATGTTAGCTTACAAAAGAATTGAATTTTAAGTTAATTAAATATTTATACTAACGCATTTAAATCTAGAAAGCGAAGTTATTTTATGAACATTTTACTGTGCGTAATTGGTACTGAAGTTGACCATCATGATGTACGATATTTCAATTGAGAAAAAGAATGGGGGAAGGATATCTACATCAGCTGATTAAGTCAATGCCCCGCTGTTATAAATGTCAAAGTGTAAATAATAGGGATTTATGTAGTAAAGCTGCTCTGCCTCTTGCTATTCTGATTAACTATTTTGTATGAGAGTATCACGTCATTGCATCTATCTGTATTTATGAGCTATTTTTCTCAAGAAAAAAATATCGTATCAAGAATATCGTTTCCTTTTTCAGACATTGAGTTTATTTGATCATAGTTGTGAGCTTTAACATATCTGAACCTATAAAAGTTTTAATTACGTGTTAAATATTCAAAAAGAGAAAAAATGCTCAAACTAAACCTTTTGCATGGGTTTCACTTAAGTTGAAAGAAAGAAAGAATGATTCCCGAATAAATGTCTTTTAATTCTTATAAAAGTTAAGTAAGTTGTAAATTTCTTATGTTGAACGCAGATGTCTGACTATACTTAAATTGGTGATCTAATAAGGCGTGGCGCCACGAAATATCTCACTCAGTTCGAAAATAAAATAAAAATAACTGTAAAAAGACCATTATTTCTAACTATAGTTACGAATTCAAATAGTCATAGCTGAATACGGATCAATCTATTTGAGAATTTATAAAGACCGAACGAAATAGCAAACAATTAAGTTTCTCCTCGACGTGCTCGTGCTGGTGTAGTACGTAAAGATGCTTTTACATGCCTGACAACTTTTAATCTTTCCGAGGATAATTTTTCCCGGTGACCATACAATGGAAATTAAACTATAAGTATGTTCTTGCAATTTGAAAAGAAGTGAAGTGATTATGCCTAACCATGTGATGTAAATCAGATTTAATTGGATACTTGTAAGCGACGTCACGCTTGTCTCGGACATGATTGGCTCCTGAATCCTGCCATGATTTACAATCTACGATTACGTCATTTGCTGGTATCCAATTATAGACAAAAATATACTCTGTAATTTGTTAAAGATTGAACACACAAGCATTAGATTGTCGTATATTTGTATGAATCAGTGATCAATTTGAATGTACCTGGTAGTGGTCAAAATCGTTTTAAATTCAATTTATAAATGAAAGAATGCATAGAAAGCTTGTATTTTGCTACCACTCTAAAAAAATTTTTTACACAAAGTGTATAAAAGTTGACAGTGTATAATATAAAGGATACAAAGTTACCTCCCCTGCTCTTTTGTTAATAGTCATTTTATTTTAAAATTGCAATTCATACAGATTAAGAGTAAAAAAGGTAATAAAGATAAGTAATAAAAGAAATTTCATATAGATATATTATAATAAAAAAGAGAAAGAAAATAATAAAATAAAAAAAACGTTTGTAAAAACAACGTTTTTGACGTGATTCAAAAAAAGGAAAAAAAATAATTTCTTTATTGTCTACTCTTCTGAAACGAAATACGTTGGACGAGTCACTTTCGCAATTAACTTCAATCACCACCTAAAATGAACCCTAAATGTTACGTTTTGGGTGTAACATAAATTAAATTATTTTCTCCTTTTTGAATAACAAGTCTAAAGTACTTTTTACTTTTATTTTATTTCAATAAAATATAATAAATAGAAAAAAAAGCTTAAAATTACCTCTTATTTTTCCGGTTGAATTAAGAGTGAGCAAACAAGAATTCTAGTTCGTTTTCGGAATTTGTTTTAAAAACTCTTTTTTTTTTTCAATGGTTACGAAACAGAAACGCATTTTATTGTTGTTAAGAATCTTCGTGATTTGTCACATAAGGAAATTATTTCGCGTCAGGATGACGTAAAAGGAAGTTAAATAAAACGAAGCAAAATAAGTGTAAGAGAGGGAAAAAGACAATGAAATAAAATGACCTTATCCTTTTTTAATATATGGAAGCTTCAGAAAATAACAATTCATGGTTTCCGATGTCTTTGAAAAATTTTAGTAGTGGTAGTAAATTAAGGTTAATGCTAAAAGATATTTTTTACTTTAACATATCCCTTTATCTTGAAGTGGTTTAGAATTTTCCTGCATATATACTTTCTTTGAAAAACAATTTTTAGTGGTGGTTACGCAGAAATTAAATTATTGACATTTGTTTAATTTTTGCTATCACTTTTTAAAATTTACCATGCTCGCGGGAACCTTGTAATTGTATCCTCTAACGCAACCCCTTGATATACGAAGACGTCTGGGAGACGTTATTTGTTTCTAATGTCAAAACAATGATTGACGTGTCGCAGACGTCTTCAATTCAACATTCCGTTGCGAGTTGTTGTTTACAGTGCAATCAAAGATCATTTCTATACCAAGAAATTAATAATTCAGCACAGTTTGGAGTTTGTTTAATGATATGTCAAGGGGTTAAAGTTTTCATTCAAACGTTTAGATTCATTTTGATTTTTTTTTAAAAATCATCTTCACTAACTACAAGAAAACTCATAGAAGTGAAGTTTTTAATAGTACTTTAGCTTTAGTTTTTCACAGCTCTAGTTTTCTACAATTTTAAAGTGGGAGTAATATCTGCCAACTTCTACGTTAGTTGAAAAAGATTTTACTAAGCAAAACAATAGTTAAATTTAATAAAACAATAATTGTAGCAAAACAATAATTAAATTTGGAGGAATTTTCTAAAAACTAAACTATTAGGACATCTATAAGCATAATTAGCCAACAAATAGATTTTATATACATATTTTTTTAAATTATTAATACGTCGTGGAAGTTAAAAAATTTTTTTGAAACTTTAAGATTTAATACGCCAAAACCCTAGTGTTTCTACCACCAAGAAAATTATTTGTCAACAGACGTATAAGTTGGCAGCTATGCATGGCTGATCAATTGGTAGCGAAACAGATCAATTGAATTGATAGCAAGATGCATACTAACATCCGAGTATTTTTGCGGAAAATATGTTTTCTCATGACAATAACATATTGTTTCTTAAATTAAAATGGTTGCTAAAATAAGAAAATTTAACTTTGTTTGACCACTCTTCTTGACATGATCTCGCACAATCACCAAGCATCGATTTGCAACGAATCTACTGGAAAGTTAATAGTCTAGGACAGACATACCAATTGCCTCGGATTCGACAAAATACTTTACTAAACGATAGGGTACTGAACTAAATTTTGTGCCGATTTTATGTTAATTTTGCCAACTTTATAAAGGGCTCCACAAGGCTTATCTGCATCAAATTGGCTTATCAGATAAGTCATTCAATTAATTTCAAGTAGTGGTTAGTGAAAATCCTATAAATCGAATTTACTAAACCAAGAATCATACAATAAAAGACTAACATTGGAAAATATTTTTCTTCTCCGGACAGATATAATTTAGAAAAATGAGAAAATTTAATTTAAATTAAAAATGAAAGTGATTTACTCGTCAGAATATACGTGTTGCTCCAACAGAAATTTTTTTTATCATCGTCCGTACAAAGTGGCACCTATGCATTTAAAAGTACCGGTAGTTATTTAACTAATAATAAGATATTAGCCGACGCCCGGTGGCTGAGTGGCAGCGCCCTTCGCTCAAGTGCCACTGGTCCTGGGTTCGATCCTCGGGCCGGGCAAGGTTGACTCAGCCTTTCATGCCTTCAGTGGGTCGATAAATGAGTACCAAGCGTGCTTGGGAACTAAACACTGGGGGATTCGCGTTCGGCTGACCACCGGACCGGAACATCTGCTCCTGCACCCCAGAGACCATGGTCATGGAAACTGAGATGGGCACAGTAGGCCTTGGCCCTCTGTGGGCTGTCGCGCCGCTGAGTTTAGTTTAAGATATTAGCTGCATTTAAAACATTTCTGCTATCAATAGCTAATTAAAAGTTCGTTTTACTACCAATTAGAAAGATCTTCCTTGAGGAGTGTAAAATTGGTATCTATGAAAGTGCAGTTTCTCAATATTTAATTTATATATCTGATTTATTAATATCATGTGGTTGTAAAAGACGATTTTATACTGTAACAAAATAAATTTTCAGAGATTTCACCAATTTAAATTATTTATTTGCGATTTGCTACCTCCTTCTAAAGCACGTTTTCCTATAAACGTTGGCTAATGTGCAAATAAGCTCACTTTAAATTAGTTTCATATAGTTTTTTAATAAGCTGTATAATTCGGACCCCGATCAGATGAAATGGTCGACTCCTGAGTGATGTACCATCAGTTCATAACAATTTTACAAAAATAATTTTTTTTCTTATGTCTGATGACTCGAGGAATTGAGCGTTCACCTCTGAATGAAGTGATCCAGGTTCGTATCCCAACGGTGGCTGTTTGATGCGAATTCTGCTCGTGGCTAGTACTGACCACAACGCTGACATAAAATATCCTTGGTGGTACACGGATCATAGGTCAGAATCTCCTTGCCGTCGGCCTAACGTAGGAAAGTTTTCGTGTTTTTCTAATCCCTTAAAATTCTCCATGCAAATGAAAATTAGTTTCTTTAAAAAATCCTTTACTATGGCTAGTTTGTCTAAGTGCTTTATTCAGGAGTTCCCTTTTCTTCTGGGTTCGGTTCAAAATTAGAAGACTATGAATTTCAATATTACGCGTATACTAAGAATAGAGTGAGGCTGTCCAATGCCGGCTATAGAATAAAATATGTCTGATAGAAAAAATATAATATAAATATTCTAAACCAGTAAAGAAGACTTTATTTTATTTTATAACCATCGTTAAGGAACCGACACAACTTTGGGTTTACGACTACTAATGTTCAACTCCGGAGCCTTGTAATTTTGATACCAATCCAGAAGACAAGGGAGCGTCTGGATCAAGTATTGAGAGAAATTTGCCTTTCATTTGCTGAGACATTTTTGTTACATGGAGAGGAAAACCACGGAAGCCTCCAACGGTTAGCCTGACGGCAAGGAGATTCTAACCAAAGATCCGTTTTACCACTTAAGATATTTTGCTTCATCACTGTGGTCTCTGCAAGCCGGGTGTGGAATTCCAGCCATCTCTGAGATTCGAACCCGGTTCACCTCATTGGGAGGCGAGCGCTCTTTCCCTTGAGCCACCACGGATTTAAAGTTGATCATCATTAATCTGAATTATTTTTAAACAAATTTACCAAAATACGCTTGTAAATTTGAGCTGTAGCTCTTTATATTTACTTATTTCTGCTGTTGAATTTCTGGATATGTCTCAAGGCTGTTTTTGAAGCACAATTAGAAGAGAGAGAGTGAAGAAATAGAAAAGACTTTCTCTTTCAGTTTAAGGTAAGCGGAAGTAAGAAAGGTAGAAAGGCGACCTTTCCCCAAAAGAAACAAAAACCAAGGTAGCACTCAAGGTGCATTGACCGTTTCGCATTAAAACATCGTTTGTAGGTTCATCGAAATTAAGTAGACAAGCAAAGTAATTTTCGCTTAATTTCTTCTGTGACAATTTTGAAGGGCAGGAAGAGGTTACGAAAAGTAATTAACACGTTGAATTCTACGTTAATTTTACATAGTTTTCCCGTCTGGCCAAATGGTAAATAACTACAAACTAAATTTGCAAATATTAAGCAGAACTCGCTAGTTATTACTATTAGGATCTTTTATGAAATCTTTTTTTCTTTATTTAAAACAAATTGGGTGCCTGGGGCGCGCAGCGTCCCCTAACCCATACATCATGAAAATAATAAGCATTGTATAAAAACAGTTTGTATTGTGCATCATTATGGGTTTTTTTTTATGAAATAAAATGCGGTGAATTATATAAGCCTACGAATTGTTTAGAAATAGTGGTGGATAAAAATAAACTACTGTGAATTTATTGAACCAAGAATCACAATTAATAAACTACCGCTTGAAAATATTTATTCGCTGTCCGAAGCAAGTTGGCATCTCTGTGTTTATAAATAAAACTATTTTTGTGTGTTCTATATTGCATGAATTTCTTCAAACCATTTTAGTAACGATAATAATATAAAAAATATTAAAAATTTACTCGAATTATGTGTTTCTAATAATCTTGGCTTCACCGGTGACCCCCGTGGCGCTACGAACAAACTCAGTGCCGGTCAAACCCCTATGACATTCAACGTGTTAAAAAAAAAAAAAAAAGTGTCATGCGTCTAATAACTAAAATTGTACTTTCCTAATTTATTTTTTTAAAACTATCTCTTTAGATAAAACTGTCGTCTGATTTATATACTCAAGTACAAGCTATTATTTATAAATATTTTTTTTATTTGATTGAATATAACAAAATATATATAATTAGAAAAAAAAATTTCCTAACTATCCGGAAAAAAATAGGCGTCTTTAAAAATTTTATAGACTACCATTTCATTTTCCTGAAAATAACGTGCATATTTTTTGCAAATAAAATCATGGAGCAAAAGGTGATAAATAAAAGTTGTAATCTGTTTTTCATCTTTTGCTGATAAAAAGCAGACTATCCAAACCATCTAGCAAACAAAATCGCGGAATTTTAAAAGTGCCATTTAGCGCAAATTACAAAACATTCCTCCCTAACTCATCTATCTGAGCGGGGAAAAATTGAAAATAGAAGAACGTTGTAAGCTACTCATAAGAGCACTTGTGCTTTTAGAATTATTTAAGAGATTTTTTATAAGAGAAAGTGGTAGTTATTTTCCCTTTAAGGCAGTTTTTCAAAGGCTTCGCCGTAACATGAAATTATGCTTTTTTTTTAGCGAATAATGTGTTATTTTCATAAATGATTAGAGTTTGCAACTGTTAAGTCAAATTTAAAGCTAGCATTGTCATTGCTTATTTTAAAAATGGCACAAAACGCCAAGAGTGATTGCAAATGAAGAGTGATTGCATTCTAATTTTTAAATATTTAGAAACTTACTCCAATGCTGCATTACTTGGGGTCATAAAAATTTGCAAAAGCCAAGAATAAGGCTGTGATTTTTATAATTTTCCTCAAAGTGGAAAAATGTGACCAATGGTGCGATTTTCAAAAAAGTTTAATAACTTTTAAAATATTTAAGTTATTTGTCTGCCCAGATAGTTCTTCACAGCAAAATTGTATACATAGTTTAAAATTATCGCATTGCTTTAAGTAAAAGGCACTTAAACTATGGCTTTTTTATTACCCTTAGCTACAGAGCTTCGAAAAACAGCTTTGACTCACTGGTAGTGTTCAAGCTTAACCCTTTCGCGCCGACTGTCACAAATACGTGACAGCAAAAAAACGTATCAACCAGGGTGAAAAGATAAAACTGGTAATCAAAGTATTTCTTTAGCAGTTTATTTGTGNTAGGTGGAAAAATGTCGCCAAATTGGCGGCTTTCAAAAAAGTTTAATAACTTTTAAAATATTTAAGTTATTTGTCTGCCCAGATAGTACTTCACAGCAAAATTGTATACATAGTTTAAAATTATCGCATTGCTTTAAGTAAAGGGCACTTAAACTATGGCTTTTTTATTACCCTTAGCGACAAAGCTTCGAAAAACAGCTTTGACTCACTGGTAGTGTTCAAGCTTAAAGAGACACATCATGTCTGGCGTAAAAGAGCATGTGCGTGCATTTTTAAATTTGTAACGTCAGTCCGTCGTCCGACAGAACTAATAAATTTGAGACATGCATTTAAGTGTAAATTTTCTACCACGTTTTTTTTTATAATGGTATCTTTTGCATCGTTAAATAATGGTGAATGTGCCTTTTATTGCAGAATTTACAGGTAGACTTAATAATTTATCCAATTAAGTTTTTGCAAATTCTGAAAAAATTTCAGAGAACGACGTATTTTCAAATCTTTCAAAGAGCCTAGGAGACAGGGCGCTCGCCTCCCAGTGAGGTGAACCGGGTTCGCATTTCAGCTATGGCTGTTTGGTGCAAATTCCGACCACAGTGCTGACGTAAAAATAACCTCAGTGGAAAACGGATCATGGATTAGAGTCCTCTTGCCGTCAAGCTAACCGTGAGAGTCTTCCGCATTTTTCCTCTCCATGTAACGCAAATGCGGACTAGTTCCATCGAAAAAGCCTCCATGAAGGCAAATTTTCTCCCCATACTTGATTCAGGAGTTCCCTTGTCCTCTAGTTTGGGTTCAAAATTTCAGGCCACGGAGTTGAACATTGGTTGTCGTAAACTCAAAATTGGATCAACTGTTAAACGATAGTTAAAAATATAAAATAAAATTCCTTTAAAAGAGCCGGGGCAGCTCAGAATATAGAATGGTTGCTTCCCAATGAGGTGACAAGAGTACGAATCTCAGCTGATCGATACCGAATTCCGCAGCCGGGTCGCACCAACTACAGTGATGTAACAATATCCTCAGTAGATCATGGGTTAGAGTCACATAAACCGTGGGAGGTCTTTATGGTTTTCCTTTCCATGCAACGCACATGCGGGTTAGTTCCATCAAAACGTTCGTGAATATCTCCCAATACTGGATCTAGGAGTTTGTCTTCTGTATTGGATTCGAAATTACAAGGAACATTGATAGTCATAAACTCAAAATTGGGTCGACTGTTCAACGATGGTTATAAAATATTAAATAAAATTCCTTTAAGAGGCCTTTACCTTCGCTATCTCGGATTTTCGGTAAAAGTTCTGATTTGCGTTTTCCTAATGTCTTTCCTTTTTTTAAAAAAAAATTTTATGGCAGAAAGTCTTCTACAGCATTATACATTTAAAAAAATATTGCAAATAGTAAGGGGGGCGTTTTATTTGATCAGGAGAAATTGTGATATATAATTTTTAGAAATTAAAGAGGATTTTTTTCCTCAAAAACTGTCACGCGATTATTGTTTTTTTAGTAATTTAAAACTACGCATTTGTCTGTTTTTAGGTTTTTTAAAAATTTTATTTTGTTATAGTTTAAATGGATCAAAGCTCCAGCACTTTTTTTAGCCACCGACGGCACCGGCGTTTAACTTGTTAGACTCTATATAGCGGGAAGAAGAAGTTAACTGTACGGAGGAAGGAACAAAAGGATTGTATTCATGTAGCCAAAATGAGAAAAAAATTATTTAACAATCTTGATACCAAATGTATCGATGTAATGTTGTTAGCCCACAGTGTTTCATCGAAACAAAAATGCTTACAGAGCAGAGTTACATTAAATAATTTAAAAAAACTAGTGGGCTGCACCCCTTGCTCGCTAACGTTCGCAAACCCCCGAAAATTGCTACGCAATCTTATACGGTTTGCTTCGCAAACCAAGCTCGCTTCGCTTGATACTCACTTAGGTACATTACAAATCCACAAAATTCTAAGAATTCTAAACAATCATTCAAATCCATATAACAACTTTTTTCAACAAAAAAAATTACACCTTTTTAGTAAATACTAAATCATTTAAATAAATTTGAATTAAAATAAATGACATGTAATTCGTTAAACCTATTAGAAATGTGCTATAGTATAAAATCTTAAGATAAAATTTCTAAAACTGATATCTCTTTAAAAAGGTTAAAATTTTGGCTATAATTAAGTCTATTAAAAATTGAAATAAGTGAATTGCAATGGAAAAACCTGCATAAACAAAACATTATGTTTTTAAAAAGTAATAACCATGAACGATTCACAACTTTGTTAAAAACATAAGTAAAAGTCTTAGAATTCAGATTATTTCAATTTCCGTTCTTAACAGCGCTATACGTTGACCCACCTCAGCTAGATTTGGCATGTGACATTTTTAGCGGCAATTATTGGTATTTTCTAGCGTTGCCATTCGAGGAGTTGTAATGAGGCTTTTTTTGTCGCCGTGTGAGAGAAATATATATATAGATATTCTTCGTCATTCTTGACTAAGCCTTATCACACCCACGCTACCGCTAGCCCCCCAAGCCTTGCACAGCGTTTGGCGGGAGATACCGCTTTTCCAGGAAGACCCCTATAATTGTTTATAAGATTTCTTATATGAAAATATGTGTGTATAAGCGTTTATAAGTTGTGATAATCAAGGAAAATTCATTTTTCTCTTAAGAGAAAATTATAAAGGAACTTTTATCTATATATTCCTATCTATATCTATATCTACTATCTATCTATATCTACCAGGAATATCTCTATCTATATATTCCTGAGGATGGTCTGAAGACATGCCATCATTATTTTGGTCCCCTCTGACCTCCCCGCTTTGGTAGCACGGCGACAACGTCGAGTACTTTAAGGTAAAACTGTTTAACGTGGACCGATACCGCGCACCCTTGGTCCATACATGGGCTAATTAAAGTTTTCACTCATTCGCCACCACTGATCGCAGCCAGCGATGTTTGACTTTACAGTTGTTGAGTGTTTTAAATTTTTATTTTTGTTAAGATAGTAAAAATAAAACGGGGCCAATATTAAAAGAGCAGTACATGGATTAATTACCTTAGCATCTTACAATTGCTTCCTTAAAAAGTTATATTCGATTTCGTTCCTAACGCATGTATATAATAAACTTCTATGTTATTTGTTTTTTTAGAATCGATCTTGGTAATAACTGATGAATAACATTAGTCATAAATAGTTTTACCTAGAAATGAAATAAAATTCATCTCTGTTACCATGGTTGTAAACTAAGTTGTGAAACTTTTTTCCGATTTAATATCATCGATTTTACATTTATAGAAACGCTAATATTCAAAAGTCAAACGTTAATGTTGAAAAAGAAAAATCATTAATCATTGCATGTTCATTGCATGTCAATTGTACGTATGCACTTTATCTGAATTTGAAAACTACTATTAAAATATTTTCTTTATTTTTTGAACAAAAAACAAAATTGCTTAAGTAGAGAGATAGTTTTATAGCAATATCGGCTTAGTTCAATAATCTATGTACCCCACGATATTCAAATACTTCTTTTACTGATGAGTATTTTCGAACTTATTTCTCACGATTTAATTTCTTCGGAACACGCATTATCCGTATGTTAGTCTGATTTCTTATCATAATATAAGTACTATGATAACAGATATTATCGTATTACACATAATTTGTGCATGCATTATTTTATATGATAATTGCAATGCAAATTCACACCAAGTGGATAGTATTCGTTTTTGTTTCCCACAACTTAAAGTTTAAGGGAGTATTCTTCGAATTCAGATCCAAATATATATATTTATATTACTGTAGACAAAAATATCTTGTTTCTGCAATAGCAATCCTATTAATAAAAAAAAGCGCCAGCACTTTTTTCTTTTTTTTTTATTGAGAAAAAGAACAGCGTTTTAATGGGACAATACGCACAAATGGGTTAAGATATTTTATTTATGTTTGAAAAGGGGAAATTTTGCAAACGGAAATTCAACTTTCAAAGAAGTCATTTAAAACTCAATTACAGCTTATCATCAGATGAAAATTGATGTTTCAATGACAGACACTCAATTCCAGACCGCTACCAGAATTTCATATTGTTTTATCCTCGTTGAGCAGCCGATCGACGTTAACCTACGCAGCCTTTTAATTTTGAACCAAACCCAGAGGACTAGGGAACACCTGAATCAAGTAATAGGAAAAAACTACGGAGGTCTTTTACATGGAACTAACCCGCATTTGCGTTACAGGGAGAGGATAACCATGAAAAACACTTACGGTTAGCTGGCCGGTGAAAGGATACTGATCCATGACCGAGGATATTTTTACGTCAGTACCTCAGTCGGTGCTAACCGGATGCAGAAATCGCGACCATCGCTGGGATTCGGATCCGGGTGATTTCATAGGAAGGCGAGCCCTCTACTTACTGATCCACCGTGACTCCACTACCAGAATATATTATCATCGACTAACTAGGATGCTCAAAATTTAACTAGATCTCTGTGCTGCAGCACAATACATGTTCTTAGGGATTCCACTAGACTTTGGAAATTACTAGTCCAAATTTCTGGGTCTCTTTATACCAAACACAGGTCTTTACATAAAATATGAATTCTCCATCTCATTATCTATCGATTATTATTCACATTCATAATATCATTTTATCAATCGAGAAACAAAAGGGAAAACTTCAAATCTAGAAGTTCAAATCTGGAAGCACTATCAAGTCTTTTAATTAGGACTGCATCAAGGAAAAGCAAAGATTTCAGATATATTCTTAATTTCTCCTTAAGAAAAACAAAGGAAAAGAATTTAGCTTTATAGCGCTTTCAAGCGGGATCTACTGCTTTCAATCGTTTTTTGAGATTTTCCGGCTAGATCAGAATTCAAAATGATGTAAAAACTAGCTACCGTAAAATTCAAAATTTTCGCCTGTTATTAACCAAATTAATAAAAGTTAATTATTAAAAATTATTTTTCAAAGAAATTAACTTTCTTTGGATCAACAAATTTTATAATATTGTGAAAATGTTTTTAGATCAGCTTAAATAGTTTCCAAGATATTGCGAAAAGTACAGAAAGCGATATAACATTAAGGGTTCAAAACTTTCGACTGCTCACCTGCCGTAACAATTGGGGCCATATTTTCCACATTACGGCTACTATCACCCTATTTTGAGGGTCAATAATCCAAAGAAAATAAAAAAAAATTATCTTAATTCACAGAAAGTATGTTTTTATTTCAAAATTGAAAACATCATTTGCTTTGATTAATTAACGTATTTTAAGTTAGGCCCTAAACCTATTGAGATTAGTACCCGAAAATCCGATTATTAGATCTGAAGTTATTCAGTCCTTACATTTTTCGCCCCACAGTACTGTCAGTTTTGACAAGTTACTCTATATTTTATAGTCGTATTTTGATTTGATAATTCAATTTTAGATTTATGGAATTAACAGACTGAACATTTGATAATTCAGTTTTAGATTTCAATGAAAAATCACGAACACAGTTTTACTATAAGTAATTAAGTAATTTATTCAGTCCTTGGAAACAAAAGTACATTTGCGGTAGCAGCTGGACTAATAAAAGAAAGTTGTGACACTTGACAACATAAATGTATTTAATCAAGAATATTTTTTTTTCTTTCTTAACGAGAAAACAATGTGAAACATTGGAAATGAATTTTTTTTAACTTTTATTAAATTATGTTTTTATTATGTGTTTTAAAACTAATTTAACAATCAAAATGATAAATATGTGACAAAATTTAGTTAAGCAAACTGACTTTTAAAGAACGATATGAAGAAATATATATATATTTCTTTTAGCTGTGGGGGGGGCAAATTATATGCAATGAATTGAAGAATTCTCCTTCTATGTGCTTTTTTTTTTCTTCCCTACCATAAATTGATGGATTCTGAATTCCCAGAGTATCTTTTACATTGACGTACTCTTACATTAAATGATTTTCAAAATAAGCAATGGAAGAAAGTATATAATTCTTAATTTAACACTTTTCGACACTTTTTTTTTGTTGACTTGCCACATAGCGACTTGACAGCCCTTAATCTCCATAGTGCATAAGCCAATTAATAAAATCTCTTCTGGATTACAAAGAATGCTCCTTAAATTATTGAATTATGATTTCATAGTAAAGTATTTACCAGGTAACAAAATGTATGTTGCCGACACTTTGTCTAGAGCTTACGTTAAAGATGAGGTTTCGGATGATCCTGAAATGTTAAGCATGGTGCATTCAATTTTTGAAATCTTACCAATGAGTGAAAGCAGATTTAAACAATTTCAAAAAGCATCTGAAGATGATAAAGATTTAAAACTTATTGGTAAATACTTTCAAAAGGGCTAGCCCGAAAAGAGAAAGGTACTTGAAAATTTGAAGCAATATTACAAAGTTAAAAATGACATAGTTTGTTTAGAAGGGCTTGCATATCTAAACGATAAGATTATTATTCCGAATATATTAAGACAGGATATGTTAATTCATGAATCTCATTTGGGTATTGTAAAATGTAAAAGTAGAGCTAGGGAATTAATGTACTGGCCAGGTATTAACCGAGATATTGAAACTATGGTTTCCAAATGCACCATATGTGAAAAATTTCAAAAGTTCCATTTTAAAGAACAGCTAATTCCACATGAGATGAGATACCGATTCACCCCTTTCAAAGAATTGGAATTGACATAATGTACTTTCATAACACAGATTATTTAGTATTAATTGATTATTATTCAAAGTGGGTTGGGACTGTACCTATTCAGAATAAAAGTGCCACCGAAACAGGGGCGAAACCAGAAATTTTTCCTGGGGGGGGGTCATAGACTCAGATCCCCCCCACATATAATTTTTTATAAATTTTTATTTAATATTTAAAGAAAAAACGGGTTTTTGTTAGTCTTCTCATTTTTTTTTCATAATGAACAATAGAACAATACATAAATAATTCAAGTAATCAAAATCTTTAAATAATAAAAGTAATGCATTTTTTAGAAACTTTGGCAAATCTGTCAATGATTTTTTCAACATCCAAATCAATATCAACTTCTCGATGAATGTTTAATAATGAGATTCCATTTAATCGTTTTTGATTTTGAGTTGCTCTAAAAGCCAAGTTTTGAGACGTCGTTATTATTAACGTCAACATTATTAATGCTTACAATGAAACTATAACGAATTTCGTTTTAATCTTTTGCATTATGATTCTTGAAACAGTGAAAAACATAATTAAATTGGAAAAAAATCGATTTTTCCGACCTACCTAGGTGTATATGCCCCCTTAAATAATTTTTTAAATATTTTATTTCTTTTGTAAACTATTAAAAAAATTATCTTTATTTTTTTAATTGAGGAGGGGGTCATGACCCCTATGACCACCCCCCACCCCCGCGCGCTGGATCCGCCACTGCACCGAAATTATACTCAAGTTAGAAGACATTTTTACCAGATTTGGAATATCGGAAACTATTATTTGTGATAATGTCCCATTTAACAGCCACGAGTTCAAAAGCTTTGGAAAGGGGTGGGACATTGAATTAATATTCACGAGTCCAAATTATTCACAAAGCAACAGGATGGCTGAGAAAGCAGTTTGGGATATGTAAGTTTATCTTTAAAAAGCTTTTGAAGATAATCGTAGACCTTCAACGGGCTTATTAGAAACCGTAATACACCTATTTCTGGATTTGACTTATCCTGCTCAGCTGATGTTTAACAGACGACTTTTTAATCCTAAACTTTTTAAAGATACTGACATAGAATTGTTAAGGAGGCAACAGAAGCAGAAACACTATTATGATAAATCTAGTAAAATTTTAAAAGAACTTAAACAGGAAGATAAAATTATTGTTCAAAATGTCAAATCCAAACTATGGAACCAGCTACTGTAGTGGGTAAAACTAATAAAGTCCTCTTCAATATAAAATCAGAACAAACTCTGGAAGAACTTTAATGAGAAATAGGAGATTTCTAAAATTGTCTAAAACATGCAATGAATATTATGGTAATACTGCCAGTCATTATTATGATGATGATCTTGATGAGTCTCCAGAAAATAAATGTACGATCATTACTAATACAGTTTCTAGATCTGACACTGTGAATGGTCCAGGCAGTAGTTGTATAAGACGACGATCCCAATATTTAAATGATTACGTATGTGATTAATTTATTATGCTTGATTATTGTTGTTGTAGATCATTTACGTCGCACTAGAGTTGCACAATGGGCTATTGGCGACGGTCTGGGAAACATCCCTGAGGATGATCCGAAGACACACCATCACAATTTTGATCCTCTGCAGAGGGGATGGCACCCCCGCTTCGGTAGCCCGACGACCTGCGCTCGAAGTCGAGCACTTTATGGTAGAACCGTTTAACGAGGACCAATACCGCACACCCTCGGTCCCTACGCAGACTGATCCAAGTGGTCACCCACCTGCACACTGACCGCAGCCAGTGATGCTTGACTTCGGTGATTTGCTGGGAACCGTGTTTTAACGATCAGTCTACTGCGGGACCCTTGATTATTCGATATTTGGTCAATTTAGGAATTGGTNCGCACACTGACCGCAGCCAGTGATGCTTGACTTCGGTGATTTGCTGGGAACCGTGTTTTAACGATCAGTCTACTGCGGGACCCTTGATTATTCCTTATGTATTGAATTACGCACTGTCTTGGATGCCCGCCCTTTTATAACCCTAAACTTTGGCGATCAGCTGAAATGGGTGATTGCCAAACGAAATCTACCGCCAACTGCTTGGACGCCCGCTTTTTGAACGTGATTGAAAATGGCGAAAATGTTTGAGCTGGACGTACTCGGAATGATTAAGCAATGAAGCGAATTCGCTAAGTAATTCATATTTTTAATAGTAAATTTAC
>NC_092209.1:19610130-19611991 GCF_043381705.1 Parasteatoda tepidariorum | reverse complement strand
CTTTACGTCTCCTAAAATTAAAAAAAAAAATTTAAAAATTTAAAACTCCATCTGTACTCCACGTGTTCAAGTAACTCTGACTCCATAATGAACACAATATTAAGAAATATTTTATCACAGAACACAAACCAAGTGTATTCACGAAGAGGATAAGTTGCTGAGCTAAGAGTACGAGATGCATATCACAAACACATAGATTCGGATAGTGCTGACATCTAGTTTAAAAAAAAACTATTTTTACGTTAAAAACAGTTTGACGCAGCCATCTAGTGTGTAAAATATCTAAATTAAAAAAATTCAGGGTACAAGAGATTGATATATTTAAACTTGTATGGTGCACTGTTTTTGAATTCACCAGCCTGAAAATATCACGGGCACGAGAAATAGAAAACAAAAGCTCACCTCGTGTACATTAGCAATTAATTACAAAAGCGTACCTTACAATTTTCACTCTTTCTGAGATTTGACCCCGCAGTGGACTGATTGTTAAGACACGGTTCCCAGTAGAACACAGTAGCCAAGCATCAATGGCTGCGGTCAGTAAGCGAGTGGGTGATCACTTTGATCAGCCTGCTTAGGGACCGAGTGTGCGCGGTATCGATCCTCGTTTTACTGTTCTACGGCAAATTGCTCGAATTTACGCACAGTTCGTCAGGCTACCAAAGCAGGGGAGGATGGCTCCCCTTGTATATCAAAGCAGGGGAGCCATCCTCCCCTGCTTTGGTAGCCTGACGACGTAGCCTGTGCTACGTAATTAAAGTACCTACCTTCCAACCGAGAATGGATTTTCCAAGTGGTAGTTAAAACAATTTCAAAAAACAATCTTACTCAAAAATATTTATGTATTTTGACTAAGTTGAACTTCTCTATTGTAAAGACTTATGCTTTATATGTGTGTTGTAATTATTTACGTGTAGTAGTTTTTCAAACTCATTTATAACTCCACTTGTTTAATGGAATAACACGAGTTTCGCTACCATTTTATGAAAATAAAATTTTCATATTCCCGAATAATGAAAATAAAATTTTCATATTCCCGAATAATTTGTAGTTATGAGAGAGCATTTTTAAATAGCACAAATATATTATTTGAATGCGTAACTGCCGTCTTCTTATACTTTCTGGTTAAAATTCTTTGAAAGGGAAGCCGTATAACAAGTGAATTTTTAAATATAAGTGTGTCCCGCAGTGGACTGATCGTTAAGACACGGTTCCCAGCAGATCACCGAAGTCAAGCATCACTGTCAGTGTGCGGGTGGGTGACCATCATATATGGCAGTACTTTTACTTTCGTTACTTGTACCGCCGGTACAAGTAAAAAGTACGTACTTTTACTTGTACTTCGTTACTTTTTAAATTTAGTACTTTTACTTGTACTTTCGTTACTTTTTTAGGGAAAAAGTACAAGTATTTGTAACGGAAATGTCGAATGAAATCGTTACTTTTTTCTAAAACTCGGTAAGCTTTTTGAAAAATAAAAATAAAAAAATGCTTTGGAAATGCAATTATATTGAAAAATGAATAAAAATTTTAATTAGCAAGTTATTTTCATTCATTTTCGAGTTTTATGCATTTTTTTAATAAATTTTAAATACAAAATTTTGGATTTTGTTATTACGTTTTTCAATTTTCTGTTTGAACTCACTAATAATACAATTTTTGTCTTAATACATTTTTTACTAAATACATTTTTACCTAGTACATTTTTTACTAAAATTATGTTTATGCCCGACCTTGTCAAACAGTGTTCAGTCAAATCTCTAAGAACTTCAGAACTATTTGTGCTATCGAAAACTATTATAATTACTATTTTAACTCTTGAAAACTCGAAGGTATTAATTTAGCCGCTGATACTAAAATT
>NC_092209.1:19607254-19609438 GCF_043381705.1 Parasteatoda tepidariorum | reverse complement strand
CCTCTGCAGAGGATCAAAATTGTGATGGCATGTCTTCGGATCATCCTCAGGGATGTTTCCCAGACCGTCGCCAATAGCCCATTGGGCAGCTCTAGTGCGACGTAAATGAACTACAACAACAAATATAAGTGTGAATTATTTAGCTATGTATTGATACTCAATATTTTTAAGAGAGATTCTCCAGAGATTTTTATATTCATTCTAATTATTTATATGTAGTTGAGGACATAATCACACATAAATCAAATTTGTTAAATGAAGATAAGAAATATTAACACACATTTATTACGACTTAAGAAATAAATATTAAAAAAGAAAGATCTTCGGGGAAAATCAGGCGATTGGGTAGCTTGGTAAAAAAAATTGTGATCAAAACCGGAAAACATTTGCGAATTGGAATTTATTGTTCAAAATACCACTTTAGCGTTTAGGGATCAAACAGCATTAAGAATATTGCCTTTAAAAACTTGCAGTGTGAAAATATTGTCATTTTTTCATTTCCGTTATCACTTTTTAAAATTTGTATTAGTTTGCCTCGTGTGAATTTATTGTTCAAAATGCCACTTCAGCGTTTAGAGATTAAACAGCCTTAAGAATATTGCCATTAAAATCTTGCCATATAAGAGTATTGTCGTTTCATTTCCGTTATCACTAGATAAAATTTTTATTTGTTTGCTTACTCTGAGAATCCTATATATGTTCTAAAGCAGATGTTTTCTACATATTATTGACCATTTTATTAGCGGTCAATTTTTATTAGTAAATTTTTACAGCAAAATCAAGAGAAATTTTTTTAATTTTAACAATATAATAGTTAACATAATTAACAGTTAATTATAACTGATAATTTTTTAAACAAAATTATTACTTGAATGATCCAATTCTATCAAAATGAGAAAGTATTTAAAAAATTAAAAATTTATAGGCCAATATTACAATTGGAAAAGGCATATCATCTCTTATCCCGATATTGGTGTATGATCTATTAATATATTATCTGTAAATTGTTACACACGATCTTTGAAATTAATGGATCAATTAGATAAATTACTTAATTTCCAATCAATTTCATAATAAACAACACCATCTGGCCATAACTCTGCTGGATCAACAACAGCATTCCGATCCTGAAATAAAAACCAAATTTGAATAAAAGTAAATAAAAAAAATTCCCATTAAATATTTAGTTGCATTTGATTATTTTATTAATATAAAAATAAAAAATTTTGCTGTTTTCTATTGTTTGAATCGAATTGTATTTAAGCAAAATTAGAATAACTAAACTGCGTGTGAGCTTCTTTGAAAAAATTGGCCGGTGCTAATCGCATATTTGGTGCGGTTTGTCTCGTTCAAGCTACCCGCACAGCACATCGTCATGCAGGTGCACTATCTTCTGAAAAGCGTAACTAATTGTAGATGCTGCTGCCATCTATACTTAAAAATATGACATTTTTATAAGGCAACGCAAAAGGGTTAGTAGACAGGTATACCGAGCATATGTTTCAAAAGTTCAATTACGACAACTTTTTTCTATTAAATAATATTTAATATTGAATTTAAAACTTCATAAAATTGACTTATTTGTAGCTCAAAAACATGCACATTAAACAACCACACCAGGCCTGAACAAAAACCATAGCTTCCATCTTTTTTTGAATCAATAAGGCTCACTTTTGATCAACAGTGTTTTCATTGTCAAGGTGGTCCAAGGTTTCGACGTTCCGGCAAGGTTTACGGCATTATCGAGGTGATCCAAGAGGAAGACCCTTCAATTACCATAATGGGACTTGAAGGAATCACCTTGAATTGGGACATTTAAATGCGATCCACAACTTCTCGTGGTTCAACCAGTTAACAATCATGTCTAGTACATGGGGAAAGTACGTGGATGGATCTAAAGGTCTGGTTTCTTAGGACAAGCGCCTTATCTGGGCGTCAGCGGGACGTCAACGTCACGCTGACGCCAACAAAATACTGGTTTGTTAGCTCAAGGCCTGGTTTCTTAGAACTAGCGCCTTATCTGGGCGTCAGCGGAAAGTTGACGTAGATCTGACGCCAAAAAAATACTTTTTTGTTAGCTCAGCGTGAGCAGTCGGTCCAACGCAGACATTATCTCTCATTGCGCATGCGTTAATAACGTAAACAAATATTTATTTTGAATTTGTATTGATTTTGTTATTGTCG
>NC_092209.1:19575405-19607246 GCF_043381705.1 Parasteatoda tepidariorum | reverse complement strand
ATATACAATTAATTCAACTTATTTATACATTAATTCTTACGTGCTTTTTAGAATAGATGGAGAGAGACTTACCAAGTTTAGTCATGGTTCGGCCTTTTGTCACTTAGGCTGATTGCTTTTGATTGCTCTCCCAACCCTTTCCTTCGGCTGCTTTTATATCGTATTTTTTGGGTGATAAAAAGTTACAAATCTGAGGAAAGGTCAAGTTCAAAAGTCATTGTTGTTTTCGAGTTTGTCCCGTGATGGGTCAATCACATGATGGGGGTGACATTGTAAGATTTAAACCTAATCGTTTATTTGAATTACTTTATCCGTATTTAACTTACTATTTGCCGATGGAGATTTCCCACAGTAGTTTTATTTAATCGAAGGCTCTGAAATGTTCTACAAATCTAATCTTAGCCCTTTCTCTTGATTTTAAATTTGAGTGACGATAAGCGTCACACTAGCCTAATTAAAAACAATTTTTCATTTTTATAATATAAAGAGAGTTACAAATAAAAGGTGCTAATGATAGCTGCCTTGAGTCAGAATAAAATTTAGTGAATTAATTTCTCTTTTAATAAGACCCGATTGAGGGTTAAATTACAATACCATATTCAAAACAGTCAAATAAACATAATTAAGATGGTAATCAAACTGTTAACTATAAGAAAACTGTTTATTAACTGCTTTAACTTAATTCGGTTAAACAACCAGAATTTTATTGCTTCAACGAAGTCCACCTAATGAAGCCACTTCGTTCCTTTTCAACTGGGTGCAAATTAACAAGAAACCAGGCCTTAACTCCAACCTGGAGTTGGTGAGGGTGTCTGGTTAAAGACATTTGGAGGCTGGTAAGTTTTAGAGATATTTTTGAGTATCTGGTTATAGGTTTGAATCTCCCTTGACAAAATTGCAATCTGTAAGAGCCCCACCGGAAGACAAAGACCATAGTTTCCTTCCTTCTTTTTTTAGCTCAAGTCCCCTTTTGATCAACAATGTTGTCATCATCGAGGTGGTTCATGATTGTCAAAAAGATCTACTTATAAGCAAGGGGAAGACCCTTCAATTACCATAATTGGACTTAAAAAAATCAACTTAAAGTGGTTCCTTGAAGTGCAATTGTTCCCTCTTTGTACCGTCGACCAATGCCCAGAAATGGTGCGAATAGCCTGAAGAGGAAAACTACTGCGAATTTTAAGTATTTATTGGAAAGTTTTTATCTGTTATAGGCAACAGTAGTCTAATTTTCTTATCGATTTTATTTTTAATCTGCTTTAATTTTAATTTATTCAGACTTCCTGTATAATTCTAGCGAAATACCATGCTTTAACATATGGTAACAGATATAAGTGTTTCACAGCTACCACTGCTTGTATTTGACAAAGAATGTTTTTCCTAGAATCGTCCACATAAGTTTACAATTTAAAAGATTTTTCCAAGTCTTATGTATTTCATCAGATTGGGAGACTTAAATTAAAATAAAAATATCTGAAAGAATTAATTAATAAAATGAATGCCCTGTAATTTTTTGAATGTTAACGCTCATTTTAACTATTTATTTGTTTCAACATCGAATTATCTTTTCATGAGATTGTTTCGTTTTATACTCGATACCAATTTCAAAATATCAAGAAATTTTTTTTTTTAAAAAAGCCTATTAGCCGGTAAATGATAATATATTTTAACGTTTATTTATGTTTTTAACTTGTTTTATGTTTTTTAATGTTTTCAACTTGTTTTATGCTTTAATGTAATATGCTGTAGATAACTCTACAATACATAACTACAACTCTGGAAAGTTTTGATTATGGTGATAAGTTTATAGGTTTCAGCGTGAAAATTAATCAAAAATAGTAATCTGTAGGCCTCTTTTTTTTCACGCCATCAATGCCATCTAAGTTAATCATTCATTATTTGCGTTCATTAATATACGCTTAAAATTATCAAAATACTTAAAATATTGTTTTAATAAATGTGTGTATTTTGTGTTTAACTGGACAAGATGTGATTACTTTTCCGATTGACGAATACTTCGCCTTATTTCACTTTAATTGTCTTGAAGAAAAATATATGAGAGCAGACAAACTCTGATGGTTCTTGTGGCAAACAGGCAGAATTTATAAATAAAAATGAAAAATTTAAAAAAGAGACTACTTACCGTTAATGCATAAGGGTCGATACCAGCAATATCACCTTCAAATAAACCTGTAAAATAATGAAAATTTAGAATTCTCTGACTTGAAAGTATTTAAGAATTATTGAATGAAAATATAAATTTAGAACGGGGAAAGTAGTATTTACCTTCGTTTTCCATAGGATTGGCCCAAGCATCTGAAAATAATAAATTTAAATTGAATCAATTCAAATAATAATAAAATGAGCATTCTAATATCATTCATACAATAATGTAAAAGTGTTTTTTGTTTTTTTAATAAATTAATCAGGCAATCCGTTGAAAGTTAAGTAAGTACCTTAGAAATGAAACATAATAGTAATTATAATAATAATTATCGTTAAACGATTATCATAATAATTATCGTTTATTTAAGCTATATCTTTTTTTACTCTCCTCTAATGTTTTCGATAAACAAAAAGAAAAATAACTTTGCGATATATTTTTATAGTTTTAATAGCTTGCTTTGAATTGATTTTGATTCATAAAACACCCCTTCTCAGACAAAAGAGAGGCAAAGAAGAATTAATACAAAATGATTCGTTAAATTGGGCAAAGATTTTTAATACTTGATAATAAGATATTTAATGAAATTATCAGGTCTTTTTCAATTGAAATCGTCAGATCTTTTGGAACTGCAATAATGCATGAAAGGGGCCGGGATTGCCTGGTTGGTAGGGTATTGGGCCCATGTCCAAGAGGTCGTGGGTTCGATCGCTGCCGGCCGAAGTGCAACAAATGGTGACTGATGTACGTTAAATCTGTTGAGTTACAAAGTCCTTCATGTTCACATAACGAATCATATCTCTGGGGGTACTGATCCAGGAGTTTCCTTGTCTTCTAGATTGATTCAAAATTACAAGGCTACGAAGTTAAACATTAGTAGTCGCAAACCCTAAATTGGGTCGGCTGTTCAGCGACACTTATAAAAATAAAATAATGCATTAAAGAAATCGAGTGTACTATCGGAAATATTAAAGCTATTTAACCTTTTCAGAGTAGTTGCAATGTTAAATTAAATAGTACAAAAAGTTAAAAAGAAAGAAAAGCATTTTTTTATTTTTCGATTTCGTGACATCTCCTAAATCCCTTCATGTAGATATTTTGAAAATTTCCCAGTATCCGGGCCAATACCCGGTAAAATAATGATTTTTCAGGATGTTATACTAGTAATTGTATGTTGGATTAAAATTGAAAAGCGCTTTTTTTATTACTAAAAACTGCCTATTAGGAATTATGAAATGTGATACAAAATTAAAATTATACAGCACAGAAATAATTAAAAAATTGAACAAACTTCAAAAAATAAAAAGTAAAAATTTAACTAATTGTAGTTTCTTTTTTATACAATATAAAGTAGATGCAAATTTTATTCAAATAAGTTTTAACAAAAGTAACGTATTGTTAATTAATTGGGAAGTAGTTTTCTTTGACAATTTTAAAACGTTGAACTTTTTCTTTAAAAATTCAACAACCTTCAGAAAACTGAAGGCTGTGATCCTAGCTATTTAGTGAATTTTAATTGCGTTTTACGGGTATTTTTGTAACACATATGTAAAAAGAAATAAATGAATAAACCATCTTATAATCATGTGCTGTTATTTGAAAGTAATTATAATAATTGGTAGCTCATGTAATTTTTAATCAAATAGATATCTGTAGGTATTACTTTATTTTCAGCTTTGAAAATGCACTAAATAATTTAATTTTAGTTCGATATTCAAGCTGTACTCCGTTGCAAGTTAAGAAAAGACTGCATACTATTCCGTTTAATTTAGCTATCAAATTATATAATTATGCTTTCAAAACCATATAAAAGCTTCTAAAAGTTAAACTTGTCGGACAGAAATTTTAATCATGCTATTTTTTTATAAGCAATAAGAAGGCCGTGCTATGTCGTTTCAAGAGTTGGCAATTTTGATATTCGTTCGTGCTTGGCATACATTTGGCGTACCTTTAGATGCAAACAGGTAATCTTCATAAGAATAATGGTTTTTTTTCTTAACTTGCAACAGAGTATAGCGTACTCCATTAGCAAATAAAATAGGACGAATTTCTTTTTTAAAAAAGCAAAATGGTGGTATATAAAGTGTTTCATTTTAAACCTTATTTTGCAGAAACGAGATTGAACTGCTTACAATAATATTAATAACAGAAATATTTAGAAATCTAAATATTAATGATAAAAATATTTTGCTATAGTCAAAGCACGGTTTTGTTTCTATCAAATCTAAAATGAAAGATAGAAGCTATCACTTGATATGAAAAAAAAGTATTAACACTTTTTTTCACGTATGAACACTCTTTGTGGCTGGGTATTAGCACATAAGCAAAAATTAAATTCAAGGTTGCTTCGGGTTTCGAACCTGCAACAGAGCGCTCGACGGGGGAGACGCTTGACCAGATATGATGTTCTTTGATTCTAATATGAATGTTTTTACTGTTTATATATTGTAGATTAAACTATCGTGTTACTTTAAATTGAATATTAATAATGTATCACATCAGCTACCACTTTTTACTTTTTTGAAAAAAAGAACAACTTTTTAATAACACGGTTACTGCGGACGAGTTAATGGGCTAACTGCTTGGCATAGATATAAGATGAAACAAAATTAAAACATTGTACATCGAAAAATTAAGTATGAAAACTGAAACAAAAGTTTAAATTTATTTTAACCTTTATTAAAGTGATTAATTTTTACATACACGCTATATCAATAATTTTAAAATAACAAAAGAACTTACTTTGATATAAAATACCAACAAACATAAAGGCCCAACAGTATGCCATTATGAATTACTTTTCCCCCAGCCTTTTTCCGAACGATGAATCCTTCACTGGTGTTAGTGAAGGAAGATAATATACATCAATCTCATATTTATGTACGAGCATTTAAGAGATAATTATTTTGATAGCTATGCAATTCATGAGAAAAATCACACATGTCAGAAATCACAACTATGGACTCTTCTGTCATATGCTGTACAATTGTCAGCTTAACGCTTTTGGGGCACGTTCAAATATTACGTAAACATCAAATAAAGTGTGTCGGTGATTTGCTTATCCTTGCTGACAAGAGGGGTTGAAGGTCTTGTAAAATACATTAAAACCCTCTGATTTTCCAGTTTTTATGTACACAAAAAAAGGAAAAAATATTTTTGGTTAAATTTCAAGTTTGAAATATAGGTTAAAAAAAGTAAGAAAACAAAAAATCCTAACCGTCTACTGAAAAGTTTCTTCTTATTTATTTTTAAAAAATAATTAAAACTTAAATTTTGTTTTCTGCAAAGTTAAATCCTTTAATCAAATTAAATTACTGCATAAAAAGTTAAAATTAAACAAATAAACAGGAGAGGTGCTGTCACAATGCATTTACGTAAGCATGAGACAGGAGTTCGTGATTTGCTTATTTTTGTTGACAAGAGAATTTACAAAATTGGCAAATGCAAGCGTAATATTTTATTGATTTTTACGTAATAAAAGTAATATTTCAACGGCCCCTGTCTGTGTTACAGATATTAATTTTGTTCTTTCGGCTTGTTTTAACTAAGACAAGAGACAATAAATTATTAAGAGAAAATTAATGAAGAAGAAAAATTGGACAGCAAAATTATCAGTTTTGTTAACCCATTCCATTCTGATGTTGAGTAAACGCAACACTCTGCATTAGTGATAAAAGTACCTTTACGAAATATAAAAAGCGTTTGAGCATGTGTTCTTAACTAAATCAACAACTTGCAATGTTAATCAATACTTTTCTTAGTTCAAATTAAAATATAGTTATACTAGTAGACTCGATCTCCTACTCGCTAATGCTCGCCAAACCTCAAAGAGAAAATCTTAATTTCATATGATTCGCTTTGCGAATCAAGCTCGTCTAGCTCTTTAATAAATTAATCCTGTTTTTAATGCGTCGCAATATTTGATAACAGAAATCATTGCAGAAACTGCATTAAAGCACAAATAATTGAAGAGTAAAGAGATTTACCCTCTAAAAAGTGAGCATCACAAAAACTACGTATTTCTGCCATGAAATCTCTCTTTTCATTTTTTTTGGTTTTTTTTTTTTTTTTGGAATTTTCAGTTGTTAACAATTTTCGACAAAATATTTTAGCTACTCAATATATAGAATGTAAATTCACAATTGTTTTGAATGCAATTTTTATTTGTTATTATTGCCTTTGTTTGTTAGAATAGCACAAAACTTTTTTCGAGTAAGGGGCTAAATTTTGCAATCACATCATTGTTTTAAGTCAAAAATACAATAGTATTGTGACTTTTCACGAGTATTACTACATTAAAACTGTTCATGGTTACACTTTTTTGAAGAAACAATTTTTTTTAAATATATAACCGTCGTTGAACAGCCTTACCAAATTTTATGCTTTTGCGACTACTAATGTTCAGCTCCGTAGCCTTGTAATTTTGAACCCAATCCAGAAGACAAGGGAACTCCTGGATCGAGTATTGTGAGAAATTTGCCTTCGTGGAGGACTTTTGATGGAACTAACCCGCAGATGCGTTACATGGAGAAAAAGATCACGAGAACCTCCCCCGGTTAGCCTGACGGCAAGAGGACTCTAACCCATGATCCGTTTATCACGGAGAATATTTCACGTCAGCACTGTGGTCGATGCAAGCCGGATGCGGAATTCGTATCGACTGGGATTCGAACCCGGTTCACCTCATTGGAAGGCGAACGCTCTATCCCCTGAGCCATCGCGGCTCAAACCAAAATTTTATTGTAATCGCGAACCAGATAACCAATTGAACCACAATATTAGGACTAGTTGACAGCTATAAATATATAATTTAATAAGTTACCGCCATTTTCAATAATATTTCTTCTATTTAATAAATGAGAAAATATTCTAATACAGATGAGTGACAAAATAATACGAACACTTTAATGCTAACTCTATGTAAACAATTTTTCTTTCAGCTGCAAATGTTCTGCAAGATTTAACATGGCAAAACTTTTAGCACAATTTGAATGATCATGCTTGAAGTATGTAGAAATAGTGTAAATAGTGTCCTTTTTACCCCTCCAAAATTTTGATGGGCCAAAATAAGCGTAGGTAGTTTAAGTGTTTTTCCTTTTTTAATGCCACAATAATTCTAAACTCATACTTATATAAACATCACAATCCTACAGAATGATTTTTAAAATTAGTCGCATTGAAACTTATAAGAAGTTATTTGTGATGCAATAATAGGCATTACATGTTTCCTAGATTTTAAAATTTCTTTAATTTCATAATGTTTTTTCATTATTCTAAATCTAATTTCAATAAATTAGAATAATTTTTCAATTTTTATTGCATTTTATAAAGAGCAAATATAAATATTTAATTCTCTTCTTAACAATCAATAAAACTGTTAACTATTTAATTCAATAGACACGTATAACTCATTATTTACCTGTCGCAACTCAATCAAACATCAAAGTTTTAACTCTTTATTCCTAAAGTAACTTTATTTTTATACAAAACATTTTCAGTTACAGGGGCATATCCATTCTCACGATCTCTTTGATCATTAAGCTATAGCCAAATTATTAAAAATTTATTCTTGATTACGCGAGGTTGACTTTGTTTTTTGCTATGCTATATCTTGATAAATCGTCAATTATGAATCTCTTCCCATGCTCCTAACCATCCGTTGGGAATAATTATTTTTAAATCCACATTTATTTTCAAATTCTTGGCGTTATGACGGGAGGCAGTGGGATTTCAACCCCCCCAGTTCAACAGTCACTAATTTACAAAAAAAATTTCTATCATATTCAAAGATGAATTTTCTATCATAGGCGTATGATCCTAACTATTTTCTTTTGTTTAATGTTATAATCGTTATTGTTACCTAAATAAAGCAATTATTTTGATACGTCAGTGGACTAACGATTCATCACAAGCGCTGTGTACAATATGTATTTACTATAATTTTCAGTCATAAAAACTTATCCATCATAAAAAAATGGAATAATTTCATTAGAGTTATTAACTACCTCCTCATTTTGGTCAATCCAAATTTAGCTCGGGTATTAATAAATACTAGTGGGCTGCGCCCTCTGCTCGCAAACGCTCGCCAACCCCCGAAAATTGCTACGCAATCTTATATGGTTTGCTTCGCAATCCAAGCTCGCTTCGCTCGCTACTAACTTAGGTACATTGCAAATCCGCAAAATTCTAAGAATTCAAAACAATCATTCAAATCCATATAGCAACTTCTTTTTGTAAAAAAAAAAATTACATCTTTTTAGTAAATACTAAGTCATTAAATACATTTGAATTCAAATAAGGGACATGCAATTCGTTAAACCTATTAGAAATGTGCTATAGTATAAAATCTTAAGATAAAATTTCTAAAACTGATATAGCTTTAAAAAGGTTAAAATTTTGGCTATAATTAAGTCTGTTAAAAATTGAAATAAGTGAATTGCAATGGAAAAACCTGCCTAAACAAATAAATTCTAGTGAAACAAATAAATTTGTAATATAAATCAAAAATCGTCAAATAAATTCGTAATACATAAATTCGGAATAGATCGTGAAAAAAAGCGCTTTCGACAAAATACTAAAATGGAGATCTATCGACAAAGACTACTCACTTCTGCCTAGCTTATGCTCTCTCTGGTTATTTCAGTTTCCGTTTTTAAAAGCGCTATATGTTGAGCCATCTCAGCTAGATTTGGCATGTGGCATTTTTAGCGGCAATCATTGGTCGATTTTCTAGCGTTGCCATTCGGGGAGTTGAAAAATGAGGATTTTTTTTGTCGCCGTGTAAGAGAAATATTTATATAGATTGTTGGAATTTTTTTTATATAAATTTGCAAAGATAATCAAATTATAATAAATCAGATTTGTAAACCTGATTAAAATTTAAATCATATATAAATCATTTAAATCAATCTGGGATGCTGAGAATGGGTGATATGTCGGCATTTTGCGCGAAGCGCCACAGACCGATTCATTCAAAGCTTTCATGTCATATATTGAGAAGTCATGAATTTTTAAAAGATTAAGTTGCAATCAGAAGAAAAAGTGGATGAGATCTTCATTGTCAAGTAAGGAAATCATAGCACAGGCTGTGTATCAAGCATAAAACAATTTGCACTTTGGGATAAACATATGACCATAATAATTGAAAGAGTTAGTATAGTAATATTAAAATCACATCGTTAAGAAAGAAAACGATAACATGGTGAACTGATACGGAATTTCCGTACTATCCAAAAATAATTTTTCTACCGGTAGCGAATAATATTTTAATTATTTAGAATTAAAAGAATTTACTAATAGAAAGAATTGTAGAAATTTATGAAAGGCTAGTTGGATAAATGGTCACTTTCTTAAATACTGTAAAAATTTTATTTGTTTTAAATATTTCTGATACAGCTAACTACCAAAAGAAAAAAAAATATATAATTCCTTTCTATTTATAACACGATATGTCCTATTGTTAAGAAAGATGAATAAAAAGATATTACATACTAAACAGACATTTGGTTCATAAGTAATTTATTTGATACAGTTTGCTGTATATGCACACCAAATATGAATTGAGTATACACCTATTCGACTTCACACCTTCTAGAGAACTTAACTTCATACCAATTTACTGCTACAGCGTATTCACCAACAGACGGATCCACGGTGGCAGAGAAAAAGAACTGAAAATATATTTGGAAAGACGTTTATTTAACAGTCTTTAAAACAAAGCTGAATAGATTTGCCAACTTTTGCTTAATCATTTTAATTATGATTTCAATGATNATCTGCTCTTTCATCTAAATTGAATAATATGTGGTGGAAGGGAAGGGAGGTGCTGCGTTAACATTAAGTTAAATCTCAGAATGAACAATAATTGATAAAATCAGGTCTGAGTCATACATAAAAATAAATCGCAAGTTGATACATAATAAAGGGAACAAATTGAAGATAAAGAAAGAATATTTACACTATTTACAAATATTGATAAACATTATGGTAACACACATTATTATGTATGCTTAACTTTTTTAAAAATAGTGGTGATCAAAATCATTTTAAAAATAAGTTTGTAAAAATAAAAAAGATGTATATTTACTACCACTTTAAATATAAAAATAAAGTTTTACTATAAATTCGTTGAAGTTTGTAAATTTATAAACATAGCCGCCATCTTCAGAAATGCAAACTTGCTCCGGACAGCAAATATATATTTTAAAGTGGTAGTTTATCAATTGTCTTTCTCAGTTTAATAAATTCAATTTAGTGGAATTTTATCCACCACTATTTCTAAATAATTCGTAGGCTTATATAATTCACCACTTTTTAAGCTTACCTTTACCTGCTATACCTTTTAAAAAGCAGGCAAAAATAGTCAAATATTTGCAAAATTTTCTTAGAAATTGGTTACCGTTTCTTTAATTATTTTGGCGTCTCCGGAGCAGTTGGCATCTTTAATGCATTTTGTGTAATATTTTATTTTTACACTTAAAGTGGTAGTAAAATGTATGCTAGCTATTTATTCTTTGCACTTATAAATTTAATTCAAAATTACTTTGACCACCACTACATTTAATTAAATTTTGCATATATATAAATGTATAATACTCTCTTTAATGTTAGATTAAGCTTACGCCAATTGCAAAATAAATTTTCGTTTATAAATGCAATATACTTTTAATCCTACTTCAGCTGGGGTAAATTATCTGCTGAGAGATTACAAGTTGGCAGGTATGTATATATATATGTTACGTTTAAAGTAATAAATCCGGTTATTATTAATAATTACCATTGAAGTTTGGTCAGTGTGATTAAACGGTTAATATGTATTGAAACATTGGAGTGCCTCTCTTTGTATATTTGATACGGTTAAAGTGATAAATCCGGTCATTATTAATACTAATCGGTCAAAATTAATAATAACCGCTTTTTTTGGTCTAAGTGAGAAATAAAAAGGGGATATTTTCGTATCGTAATCAGTGGTAAATAATCTTCAAGTCTTGGCAACTGAACGAGAAACAAAAAAAAAAAAAACATGATAGAAACCGAGTGCAGATTTGAAAACAACGATGAGAGGGTACCAAAGATCTGTTTAAAAAAATCTGTGCAACAAAGAAAAAAAATTAAAAATTAAAATCCCTTCCTATTGTTATTCGAGGTGTTTTAAAAAAAAAACCTGTATGAGCATAAAATTTCAATTGACACTTGCCTTTTTCAAAAACAACGTCCATAAAATCAGGGTTCATTGATTAGCACGGAAAAACGTTTATTTAATACCGAACAGATGCAAAGATCATATTAATATCATACCCTTAATGATTGGTCTGTATCAATATCGATAACTGCCCTTTGCCATGCGTTTGATTTACGACTGGAAGCGTAAACTGTGTTAATTCCACGATCCGTTTCTTGCTGAATATCGAACGACTTAGCACCATCGCCAGAGAAGAAAAATTCAACTGTGACACAAGCTATCTTTTCGTCCTCATAAATTGAAAAATAAGGTGTGATCATTCGACCCAAATGAGCGTTGGTCATGTTGGTTTCTAAAATCATCATAGTTGCTACAGGAAAAACAAATTTGCACTGAGTAATGCGAATGCTTTAGAGATATGTTACTGAAAAACATAAAAATGAATGTATATGGAATGTAGAATAGCATGTACATAGAACAGTATGTATATAGAATAGTATGTATGTAGAATAGTATGTATATAGAACAGTATGTATATAAAATAGTGAGTACAGTCAAACCACGCTATAGTGAACCATCAAGGGACCGAAATTTTGGTTCGCTATAACCGAGCTGCGCTACATCCTTTCCGCAAGTAATTTTAACTAGTGGTTTTAAACCATTAGTTAAAAGCCCCTTGCAGGCCTTGGTTGCCTCAACAGCTGACAAACTCCAGCTCCCCTATCCATGGCAACTCCCTTCCAATTTCTAATCTGTAAGGTTTTCAAATCATTTTCGATGTCGTTGAACCATTTAGTAGGGGGTCTGCCTCTGGGACGTGACCCCTCGAAGTTCTTAAAGGTGACTATTCTCATGGCGCTATTTTCAGGGCTTCTCCATAGATGACCCAGCCATCTCAGCCTTTTATTACACATTATTTAAATAAAAGATCAATAAAATGAAATGAAATGATTGAAAAATAATTCGTATTAACAAAAAATGTGTTAACTTTTATGTTTTATTACTCTTCGTCTTGTGTGCAAAAAAAAAAATTAATAATCTTTAGCCGATGAGCAATCCTCAACATCACATATGGAAACACTTCCCGACTTACTGATAATTTTTCCTAAATTTATGTTATTCCGCTTTTTAAACATGTCTAACTAGCCATTCAAGCGCATAAAAGTAGCCTCAACAAAGCACTTAGCAAATTCATCAGCTTGAAGCATTTGTTCAAATACTGGAAGATTGTACTTCTTTGAATGCTGAACCAATTCAATAATGCTATTCAATAATGAAAAAAACACGAAAAAATGCTTATTGCTAGATTCCATATGCCATGGATGATTTTAAAAATCGGTATATGTAGTTATTTTGAAGTAGAAATTTCAAAATTACTACAAAAAAATAAAGAAAATAAATCAGTTGAAGACTGAAAAAAGTTCATAATATCCAACTTCCTCTCTTTTTTTTGTTCACTATATCTACAAAAAATAACATTATACGCGTGTAGCAAGGGGCGGGCGTGTACATTTTTTTCACGATATCCGGGAGTCCACTATAAACCGTGTTGACTATAGTGGGGTCTGACTGTATATAGAATTGCCTCGATAAAAAGCCAGTTTAAGTTTAACACCATACCCGAAGTCTTCCCACACGATTAAAGAGCCTCAACATTGTTGTCCATTGGAGAAAATTTCCTTTTTTTTTCATAACGAGCTGTTTTATTTCCTATATCATAAAAAAAATTGAGATGCTAAGGAAGAAGCTGTAGCTTAAGTTGAAAGCTATCCTCAAGCAAAGGAGAACAGAAAAAAAAGAATATTTATGATTCAGATAGTTTTGTGTGCAATTGGTAAGCCATGAGAGAAAAAGAAGGTTTTCGTCGCCTTTATACGATAAGGTGGAGGCTCGTTAATTGTGTGTGAGGGCTACAGCAATAGTAGAAAACTTGCTTTTTTTCCTCCTCCCTTTTAGTTTTTTTTTTGTCAATCAGTAGCCTCTAGGTGGCATAAGGCCACCTAGAGGCTACTGATTGACAAAAAAAAAATTTAAAAACCCATTTATTGACGTTTGTAGGAAAACCAGATCTTCCAACTTGATTTTGCCAAAACCAGTTCTTCCAACAGGATAAAAAAATACTCAAATAAAATTATTATAAATAATAAAATCACTTAACCCTTTATTTACCAAATTATTAAAAATGTGCGTAATATTTTTTTGTTTCATTAAATAATGTCTATGCCTATGTTCACTAAATAATGTATATGCACTTTGACAAATATATATTTTTTCTTCACATTATTATTTTCCGATTTTTCATAAAATTTTCAGTTTGGAACTTACATTATAAAACTTTGATTAAAGTAAAACACTGAATACTTTGTTTGATAACTAGTTCAAAACGCTAATGAATAAATTAAAAAAAGACATGAAAGACTTGCAATGACAATTTAAACAGTTCAATGTTTCCTCCTATGAGGCGACAACGAAATAGAATCTCGTTCTTTTAAAAAAGACACATTAAAGTATATAGGAAAAAATATTTATAAATAAATAGAAAAAGAATAAGGGAGATTTCTGTATCATGATCTGTGGCATAACAATCGCCAAGTCTTGGCAACTTCCGGGCAGCAGACCATGAAAAACCTAAAATAAAAGAAAAAAAAGAAAGAAAGAAAGAAAATATCACAGAAAGGGACCAATTCGAGAGGCATAACTCGTATCCAACCCCAGGCATACATGCCTTTTTAAAAACAAAAATTTGCAAATTTTAAATCTATTTGGCACCTTGGCGATTGTAGTTGGCGCGACAGATCAAGACATAGAAATATCCCCAGAGAATAAGTATGTATCCTAATAGTAATGTATCCTAATTGGGTTAGAAATTTTAATCCTATGAGAACTAAATTTAATGGTCTAATATAAAGAGTGTATTTAAACTTACGACTACCCTACAACTTTTTGAATCAAATTGTTTCAGAATGAAAAGCATGCATAAACACTAAAGTTAGATCATTTAATTTTACAGAACAAATTTTTTAAATTTAAATTTTTTGAGAGCAGTTTTTATTAAAAAATTTATTCGGGAAAATCAAAATTGTTTAATAAAAACTGCTCTCAAAAAATTTAAATTACTTATAGAAACTTTTGGAACATTCGAAAGCTAACATTATAGGAAAAAAGCTATGTGGAAAGCAGTACTAGTACCTCTTTTTCCTCCTAATTCCGATGTTTTTCTCACCCACTGCGCACTAAGATTTTCTTGATTTGTCATTTCGCATGGACCTAACTCGAAAAAGCAACTTCTCGTCCTGATAATTGCATCTACAAAATGTAAGTCATGATTAAAACATGAAGTTATATAGTTTAAGCTTTTGCTTAAGCTGTATCATCAATATTTCGTTTATTTAATTTATTTAAATAACAATAAATCAAATATTTAGGTGTTATAAAAGTAACTTGATGGCATCCACTTGATTTAAACCAAATAAAAGGAAACTAATTTTTTGAGTCGTAATTTTACTTAAAACAGTCAATTATCTTCCTCTAAGTGGGCGTTTTAAAATTACTTCACTATTCAATGGCTGCCAAAGTCTGCTTAACCATCACCTCCTACATCAGAAAGCCTCTACACGGTTTCTTATAAGTAATCTGCGCAGATTAAATAAAAAGCGAACCACTTGTGATGCAAGAACCCAAATTCTATTTTAAAAGTATTTGAGAGAAATTTATCATAGATATTTGAGAATTGAATCTGTAGTGGTTGTCAAGTAAATAAAACAAACCAATTATATTCATAAATTAAACGTATTTTTAGACATATATTTTCCACCACTTTCTAATTTTTAATAGATTTCATATTAAATGGTACTTTCACTAATTGGTTTACCTTCATAGTGGTCTGATCAAACTACTTACAAAAAACCGTGTGGAGGCTTAACTCTTATTTAAAAGCACAGTATTATTACGTTATTCTCCAGCCTGTGCTTCTGTCTAAAACTTTTTCTTGGTTTTTGATTAAAAAAAAATAATAAATAATATCCAGATCATTTATTACTCGGCGAATAGAATTTAAGGAGGAAAACTATTGGGCTTCTCATCCATAAGGGAGCTTAGAGCTATTCGAAATTATAAAAAATGTATGGAGACATGAACAATCTCCCTGACATGAATATGAGGAAACTGAAATGGTTGAGTCACATTCGAGAGTTTGCTAACTATGAGAACTGCGGAAAAAACTTCGATTCAATTACTATATAAGCCTTGTAGAACACTGATCTCCTACCTTTGGGCCGTGGACAGATACTGCTCCGTGGATGAAATAACACTGGGCCGTCGAAGGAGTATTAAATTATTTCCATTTTATTTACTCTGGTGTATTTTTAACGGGTTTGTACAACTTTCTAAAGACTTGAAATTTACCAGGAGCTGACAAACGTCACCTAAAGCGGTACCAATACCGTACATGTAATTGTATTTAATCTTAAAGAGATGCTTAGACACAACTAAATTTAATTTATTAAATCAAAACAATCTAAAATATAAACAACGTCCCTAACTCTTTCAACGGACAGTGGAAAAATCATTAAACGTTGACCGGTCCGCTGTGATAAAGAGGTTGGTGTGATACTGGGTGTGATGGTTGGAAGCAGGGCAGAAAGTCTAGAGAGAAAACGGAAACTGGTAAGAAATGAATTTAATTTTTAGTTTTTTTTCCCGGAATAATAAAATATTCATTACACCGGCCGAACTTTGTAGGGATCAGGGAACTGGCCTTGCCTCAGAAATTTTCTGGGTTCGACTTTCGGGCAAGACATGGATGTTCTTTCATTCTCTGTACTATCTGTCTTTACTGTGGGAGCAACCATTAGCCCACGTAATATGGTGCCCCTGAAAGAGTGACCAAGAAACCTGCCCTTCAAATGCCTGTATTGACGAAAAATTAATCCCCAATTGGGCATTGGAAAAAAAATATCCATTACTACCAAATTTTTTTAACAGATACAATACATTTATTGAATTGTTTCTTACCCGAGAAAAATAATCAACAATGAATTGTTTATTGTTAAGAGTAGATTTACTCCTCTTCCGAAAATTATTTATAATTGAAATCGTTCTACTACCAGTTTTTTTTTCTCTTTAGCTTCTAGCTTTCAGGTCTGGCTGGAAGATGAGAAAGAAAATTTAAAAAAGATTAAACAAAAAAAAAAAGAAAGTGGGACTCTAATGCCCAGATCCGTGAAGAATATTTGTTTATCTTGCAGTAGCCTAAAGCTCTCGAACGACCGTTTGACCAATGCATACTGCCATTCAATTGCATAGCTGGCAAATCGTGTGGCAGTTGAGAAAAATTTTCTTAGAGGTATCAACTTTATATAGTGTTTTAACGTATTAAATCTTCAATTTAAAGTTTCAAAAAAAATTTCATCCTACCGTGACAAGTCTATAAATAAAAAATATGTAAATATTGATATATTTTTCAACTCATTTATAGCATTCGATTTCTTAGAGATCATTTCCCGCTTAGTTAAATGTCTCTATTGTTTTATTGCCGATGAAGGAGAGCAAAACCTGTATCAGTCAGTCATTTTATTTAACTCTTAATTGATGAAGTAGCTTAAGTTCTAGTAAATATTTCCTACTTTAATTATTGTTTTAGTACCACTTTGTAAAATCTTTTTCAGCCACCGTATAAGTTGGCAGTTATACAACAGAAGCCAACTGCATACCTGCCAACTTTTAATCCTTTCGAGGATACTTTTCCCCAGTGCCTGCCAACTTTTACGCATTTGGTGTAAAATTTTATTTCTATATTTAAAGTGGTAGTAAAATGTATGTTTTCTAAATATTCCTTGAAATTAAAAAACTTAATTTATAATCTTTTTGATCCACCACTATTTTTAAAAAAATAAAACATATATATTAAAATGTAATGCTATTGTAGATATCCCCACAAGCATGATATAAATACAGTGAATGTTTCTGTCTAAAATTGTAATTGAAATTCCATTTAACTACCACTGGGAAAAATCATCCTTGAAAGGATTAAAAATTGGCAGGTAGGCCAGTGGTAGTAAAATAGAATTTAAATTACAATTTTAGGCAGTAACGTACGCTGTATTTTGAAAACGCTTACATAGAGTGTATTAACAGTAATGCATATTGATATATATGCTTAATTTTTTTAAAAATAGTGGTGGTCAAAAAAGATTACAAATTAAGTTTATAAATGCAAGGAATACATAGAAAGCATACATTTTACTACCACTTTAAATATAGAAATAAAATTTTACGCCAAATGCGTAAAGGTTGGGAGGTATGCAACTGCTCCGCTTTCTGTAAACGCTTTAATAAATTGGTCGCGAATCAAATAGTATAACTTGTAGAATGAGGAGAATTATATCAGATGACAGCTTTGTATTTTACATGTATCAAAAAATATTACCAAATAAAGTCAATATCCACTATCAGATTATTTGTGAAAATTAAATAAGCTGGATTAAAAACATATTTGGAATTTTTCCTCTCCGTCTTCGACAGTACAAAAAATAGACATGAAAGTTTAAATCTGCAGTTGGTAGTCAGTAGACGGCAGACTCTTAATAACTTAGTAGCCACTTTTTCCTCAAACCTAATGAGTCGATGACCGATATAGATAGGTCGTTTTAATTTAAAGCCACTTTTTGCAAACTTTTTTGTTACGCTTGGATTAAATTATACCTAAAAAAATCTTATTAAATTATCTACGACTATTAAAAGTTAATTCAGCAATATAAATAATATAAATATGTGACAAAATTTAGTTAAACATACTGCCTTTAAAGAATTTTAAAAATTTTGGGGGTAGGCAAAATATATTTAAAGTATATATTACAACTTTGAAACGTTTGAATTGTTAAGGAACTTTCTTTCCACATGAATCTTTCCACCACAAATTCATAGATTCTGATGGATCAAAATTTTGAATGGAGATATCGGGCATTTTAATGAAAATTTTGTTTTCCAGAGTCTTTCTACAGTGATGTATTTTTATCATTAAATAATCTTCACAAAAAAATGGGAAAAAGTAGCTTATTTAAGTCGCCACTTAACTTTATTAACTCGCCATATGGCGAGTGCTTATTTTCATGTCTACTGAAAACTGTTTGTCGCGTCTCTCATGCTAAAAACCGCAAAAAATAAATATTTTTTATTTTTCTTACCGGCCCATTGTGACGCCAGAAATATAATTGCAATTCCAACTACTGTCTTCATTTTGCGTGAATGAAAAATCGAGTAAGTTCAGCCTTAAAATTTAATGTCGTCTAATTGTTTTTATTAATCATTCCGTTACTTAGTATCGAGTCACAAAGATAGGGGTGAGAACTTACACATATGTTAATTTATTTAATCTGATTGTTATGTAATCCAGATTTGATTGTGAATGTAATAGAGGGCATAAGTTAGGTGATAGAAAAATATGAATAATTTTTATAAAAATTTTGCAAATTATATTATTTTCTAATTTGAAAACTTTATTGCATAGGATTAATGCACTATGATTCACAAACTATTTTATACTATTTTAATAAATCTATCATAAATTGGTAATTGATAAAATGTTAGGAAAAAAAATAGTGCGGAATAAATTATAATTTCATCTCAATGCGAAAATCGGTTTGTTTCTTCATAAATTATAAAAATGTAATTCATATTAGGTAGGTTATTAATATCTTGTCTACTGAAAAAATTTAATGTAGCTAAAATGTTTCAACAAACACATATATGTATATATATATATATATATTTTATTTTTTAGACAACTATAATTTTCATATAAATCACAAAACATTTTTATTGCACAGATTGGTTAATAATAAGAGTTACATCAAATTTGTATTGCCTTGAAGATATTAGTCCATATAACAGGCTTCATAACTACACATTTTTGCACATTTTAAAGATCTTTTGGAGCCGGGGAGGCCTGGTTGTTAGGCATTGGGCCCATATCGTGTGTTCGATCCCCGCCATCCGAAGACTCTATGTGTAATAAATGGTGACTGGTGCACGCTAAATCTGTCGGGTTACAAAGTTCTCAGAGTTCCCATAAAAAATCAACACCTCTGGGGGTTCTGAATTAGAGATTGATCGTTCTCTGGTTTAGGTCAAAATTACGATATGTGGGTGAATAAATGGATGAATGAATGAGTCGACCCTCTAAATCGGGCTGTGACGTGTGTGTGGCTGAAGTCGCGTTCTTAGTCATTGATGGCGTCACTGAAAAATAAGAAAAGCAAAATCAACTGTAAACTCGCTTGGTTTCACAAAGCGGCTTCTTGCTGTTGGCAAATGTCATTTGAAACAATAATAAAGATTTTTCTTTTCTTTTTTTCAGTGTGTAAAAAGTACAAAAGTACACTTACTGAAAAAAAGTGGCAGAATATTTATATTAAAATTAAATAGAAAACTATTTATCTTCTACCACTTTAACTTTAAAAAGTCCATAAGACATGTCTTCGCGTCCTAATATAAATATTTAAAGTCTTAAACTACTGCGGCATACAGAATTGTCTAGTTTTGTTACCAGTTCTTACTTTTGAAAACCATATTTGAAATGGTCGCTGAGCGCAAAGTCATAATTTCTTTGAACTGGGGTTAACTAACCAGTGAAAGAACGCTTAGACTTAACTTGTCTAAAAAAATATAACAATTTCAAAATTGGCAATTTTAGTTAAATGAGAGAGTTAACATATTTGTTAGTAAATACAAATTATGTAAAAAAAATTGTAGGGAACTTACATAATAATGTTTTAAGCTTTTGGTGGTTCAAATAATAACTAATAAGATAACCGAGTGAAGGAACAGTTAGTACCAGTGAATAAACACTAAATTTTTAAATTTCCAGTTTATGAACACTTAATTTGTGAATATTTGATGCTATTTAGGATTTCATAGGTTACACAAATAACTAAAAACAAGACGTTTCTTGGAATTATAACGTATAACCACATTTAACATGAAAAATCTTAAATTTTTTCAGTCATAAAACGGAAAGTAGTGGGGTTGAATACAGAATAAAAAAATGTCTTTCATTGTCTTTCTAACTGTTTCATAGTCGATTCTAAATCATGAATGTTTATCATTGTGTAATCCAAAGATGTTTTTATTATTATTATTATTTTATCACTTTTTGTTTACTCTTTTTGCCCTTATTTTTTATGCTTTTTTCTTTTTTATCTTTCTAACTATTTTTTTCTCTTCGCCATACTTTCTTGCTTTAACTTTTTTTTAGCTCCTTCAATTTCTTTACTTGGCCAATATAAATGGCTCTTCTAAATTTCTCGAAATTTTCCGGTAACATCTAATATATTAATTCTCTTACGTGGCTCCCAAATTTTGGCTGTAATTCTTTTCCGCCGGTGGCAACGTTTGCTTTGTTTTGTTTATGTTACTACTTCTATTACACGGCGAATCGACCAATGATTGCTGCTAAAAATGTCACATGCCAAATCTAGTTGAGGTGGCTCAACATATAGCGCTTTTAAGAACGGAAACTGAAATAACCAGAGAGCATCAGCTGCGGCAATCTCATACTATTAAGCTAGGCAGAAGTGAGTAGTCTTTGTCGATAGATCTCTATTTTAGTATTTTGTCGAAAGCGCTTTTTTTCATGAATTTATATATTACGAATTTATTTGACGATTTTTGATTTATATCACGAATTATACTATAGCACATTTCTAATAGGTTTAACTAATTACATTTCGCTTATTTGAATTCAAATTTATTTTAATGACTTAGTATTTACTAAAAAGATGTAATTTTTGTTTTAAAAAAAAGTTTTTATATGGATTTGAATTCTTAGAATTTTGTGCATTTGCAACGTACCTAAGTTAGTAGCGAGCGAAGCGAGCTTGGTTTACAAAGCAAATCATATAAGATTGCGTTGCAATTTTCGGGGGTTGGCGAGCGTTAACGAGCAGTTGGCGCAGCCCACTAGTTTCCAGAATTCCACTCTGGCTAATATACGGGAGAAAGGAGTTTCGATGTTTGTGTAAAATCCATCTCTCATTCACTAATATCAATACCTACCATTTTCTGACTGATTAAATATATAATCAATTGTTTTTTTTCCCCAACTAACAAGAGGTCTTATCTCAAAATCAGTTTTCAAGATACATTCATTAACAATGTTAATTGTTTCAGCTTCTGTGCCGAAGTTTGACTGAACCAAATGTTCTTTTTGCGATAGATTCTTCCATTTGGAGAAAACCACAGGCCATTGAATTAGATTCTTCTGTCAATGTTTCCTTAAAAATTTGCAACATATCTTGAGAGGTTTCATTCTCAAGCTTCTGGAGAAAAAGTGCATCGTTACTCTAGAAGTATGTTTTTTGTTGATAAGCTTTCTTGCTCAGTAACTCTTTAGGACTGTTTTGCATGCATTTGTTAAAGTTAACCTTTTCAACATCATATGGAAAAATATCACATTTCTTAAAAGTATTTTAAATTTTAACTTCATCAATTGATGCCTCAAAAGCTTATTTCAAAATGGATGTAAAATTCCCTCCACATATTGTTTTACAACTCTTTTGTATTCAAGCTCTAACGGAAGATTTCCAAGGAGCTTTTCAAAGCTCAAAATACGCCTACATCACAAGGCTGGAGTGCATTAGTAGTATTAGATAAAAAAAACTAAACCAGATAATTCGTTTTGATGATCAAAACTTGCTCAGTTTCAAATTGATACGAGATTTAAGCCCATCTAAACGAAGCAAAATAAGGAATTTAATAGCATTTTCAATTAGCCATGGGTAGAAGCAGTTTGCAATACATTCGTATAATGTTGCTGCCGTCATCCATTCTGATTCACTTTTTCCAATCATATATATAGCAGGAACTGATTTTGCATGACTTCAAAGAATTCTTCTCTATAGAAAAACTTCCATTGGAGCTACTTTTTGTTCCACTAGCTAAAATGTTGCCCAAAACTAAGTTGGAGGGTATGGAAAATACAATAGATGTTTTCCAAAATATTTCCCCCAATTTAGCCAGATTTAATATATTAATTAATAATTATTTAATAATTATAATTTAGACAGAAATTTTAAAACTTTTATAAGAACTTAATATAACCATTATCATCATCATCATCGAAGTATATCTGGGCGCCTGGGGCCGTTAGCGGCCTTTTTCCATTTAATGTAACCATTCGCCTATTTGATCTTTTATACATACGCTTAAATTATTTATATGTGGTAGTGGAAATTTTTCTAAATTATATTTAATTAAATTATTAGGACGTTACCTTTGCGACCACAGGCAAAATTATTTTCCGAAACTGCAAAAATTACACAGTAATTGGATGGTATGCAATTACCGTAAACATTTTTTTACAAATTCTATAACATGTGAAGTTGGACTAAGTTCCCTGTCTAATAGAGCTATAGCATCATCAGGGATGAAAGCTAGTCAGAAAAGAGAAAAACAGCACGAAGATACATCGAGGGTAACAGCGGGATTCGAACCCGCTGCTGAATCTGACCACTTATGCAATTGTTTAAATTATGTGATCTTTGTTTAAATTTTATATACCAATACGTAATGCTTTTGTGATACGCCACTTTATTTTAGTTTTGTCAAGTTGAGCTTATAAAAAGTTTGCAATATTAACCCAAAATCTGCCGATTTTAGTTTCTAGTTCTCTACCGTCGTCGAATCGGAAGCAGTTGACATCTGTATTGTTCAAGATGCTCCAGTAATATTAATACAATAATTTACTAACCAAACTGAAGTTTTCATAAATAGTTTATTTATTATAATTGGTGATTTATAAAAATATATTATCAAATGTGAAAATAAATTTAAAACTGAAGATAGTTTAATTAACTTCGATTCTTTTACGGGCATTTAGTTAACAAAAGTTCCACATATCTTATTGCAACAGTGTATTCTCCAAGTGATGGATCCACAATTGCAGAGAAAAAGAACTGAAAATAAATAATTTAAAATTACAATAAATTTAAAATAGTTAAGTAATATTAAAATACATACTATTTTTCAATAAACACAAAAACTTTAAAAACCTTTGCATAAACTGAACATTTTTTACAATTTTTCAGGTTGAAAATTTATAAAATTTTTAAACTTTTAGGTACATTTTACCTGATTTAGCAGTATGCATCATCTGTGAACTTTAAAATTAAGTATTAGGTTATAAGTGAAGTGTTTTTTAAGCAAATGAGACTTTTCGGGGGAAAATCTCATTTTAGTGTTATTCAACAATACAGCGCAAATTATGCCAAGGCTTTAAATTTCCAGATTTAAGAGCAGTGGTTTCTAATTTGTTTAGGCTATAGAGTAGTAGTAGTACTACTATTTTATTCACGTCGCTCTTGAGTCATACAATGAGCTAATGTCGATTGTCTGGAAAGCACCCCTGAGAATACCGTGTACAAAAAAGATGGCTCTTCCACTTTTGCAGCCCGACGACTTAAGCGCGAATGATTAAACAGTTTGAAGAGCTTCGATACCACGCACACTCGGTCCCTTCGCAGATTGATCAAAATGTTCATCCATCCTCTCACTCATCGCTGCCAATGATGCTTGACTTCGGTGCTTTACCGGGAGCCGTTCTGTGGGTCTTTTCGCTATGTAGCCCTAAATGATCGATCGTCTCTTAGTGGAATCTCTAGACTTTATAAATAAGAATCGTAAAAAATATTGAATATATATTAATCCACGAAAAACTATACAAAACTTTATGTAGACCATACCACTTCCGTTGACTTCTTAGGTAGTTAATTTAACACTTATAAATTATTTAAAGCAAACAAAAACTAAGATTTATTGATATTATAAGCCTACCCGTAACTTGGTACATTCACGTATATTTCTTATCGATGATCTTCAAATTTTTGTACATATTACAAACCAAACAAACGCAACCGTTGTTGCCATTCCTAACTTAGAAATATATGATCTCACATAATTATTTTGAAATATTCAATGTGAAAAATCATATCTTTTTCATCATATCGTTTTAGCAATACTCATCCCAAAATTGGGTTTCATGACACAAGAATTTTTGTCTTCTTGTTTTCGAAGATGGATCATTACATTTTCTTAATCACCAGAAGGATTTGAAAAATTATTGCTCACGTAGAAATTTGATAAATAACAGATGAATATTATTTAAAAGTAAGAGGATGCTAAATTAAGAGAACTTTAAACTGCTTTGATGAGTAGTTTCCCCTCATTTGAATATTTTTGGCTAACTTCTATGAGTTCCGCCTACTAAGCATGAACTTTCCGGGCAACTGAATAGCATACGGAAAAAAAAAATGCCACGTAACGTTTCTTAAGTAACCCTTATCAACAATATATAGCTTATATATATTTTTTGAAATTATTTTATTGGTAGAATGAATATAATATGAGGGATGATGCAGAAAAATATTTAATTTTTAAGTAGAAAAAATGTAATTACACTTAAACACGTTATGTAAAATACTGTTTTGAATTTTATGTCACTAAAGCTTGTCTACTTAAATGAACAGTATTGTTCAATACTATAAAGTTCAGAATAGTTTTTAGCTGAGGTGACTGACAGCATACATACTATTTAAAGAGCTTTGATAGCTGTATACGACATGTACGGTAAGAAAGCATTGATGGCTGAAATCAGGTATGCAACGGGAATCATTAATTAGCTTTGATGTACTACGGTACTACGATTAACAGCACAACGATATCCATATTAAACCTTAAAAAGTATTTTTCCGAAAACAATACTAAAAATAGTTTGGTGTAAAAATTGTGAACTTTTAAAAAAAAATGTGGCGAATCACTATATTGCCCCATACCCTTCAATTTTTGTAGAAATTTTGTATTTCCTTACCCTTAAGGATTCATCAATGTCAACATCTATAGTAGATTTTTGCCATGTGTTATATGTTTGGTGAGGCCCTTTCACGTAAATAGGATGAATTCCAAACTCTGTTTCCTGTTGAATATTGAAGGATTTTGCACCATCACCGGAAAAGTAATATTCAACTTTGAGACAGCCTGGAATTTTTTCTTCAAGTTCAAAGTAGGGTGTGATCATTCGGCCCATTTGTGTGTTAGTCTCGTTTGTCTCTAAGGTCATCATAAATGCTGTAAAAAAAATAATAAAAATTCATAAATAAATACCAGGGGGCTCTCACACGTTGCTTGCTATGCTCGCCAGCTTCCGTTCTGTACCAGCAGTTTCCCTAGCAGCAAAATAACTTTTGCCCATATTGGACCAATATTCACGAATCTAGGCTCGATAAGGATTCAAAGGGCCGTAATTTTCCGATATGGCCTTATATAGAATTGTCCAATTCACTCGATATTTTACAGCCAATATCTGTCCTTTATAGAGCTGACAGATTCACCCGATATTTTATACTCATTAGTTAGCCAATGTAGCCCGTATATTGGTCGTATATAGGTCAATATCAAACCTATATAGGACCAATATTGAAAAATCTAGGCACCTTAATATTGGTCCATCGGTGTATGTTCATATAGGACCCATATTGATCCAATTTTGAACCCAATTGGGGCCAATGTAAAATTGTTGCTGAGGTTATTTCAAATTGCATCGTAATCTACGATGTTCATGACTGGGACCGATCGATATCACTTGACTCGATATCAATCGATCAATTTCCGTAATATTGAGTTTGGGAATAGCAACCGATTTTTCGTACTATTCTTATAGGCTATTATTATTAATATTCGATCCAATAGATACGTATTACTATTAGTTACTTCCATGAACTTGTAATATAGATAGACTACTCACGATGCATTACATGCGGAAACCAGCAATCCAATCACGTGACTCGTTCACCGGTTCGTGATTTTTGAATTAAATTTTTTTCCAATCAAAGCGTTTTATGACCCGCTTTCCTGTTTAATGATTTTTTTCTGAGAGCGGGTGTGATTCTTGGCTTCGCTGCCGTGTGAAAGAGAAGAGGGGAGAGGTTCTTTCTTCTTAGAAGAGAAACAATTTGATTTCTATTTCCCTTCAAGAAAAAAAGGACTTGATTTTTGAATTTTTTTTCTTTTTCAGTCGTATGGTATGTAAACCGATGTTTTTTTAATCCCTTCCAGTTATTGTTATTTTTTATTTTTCATATTCGATGGCACAAAAACAGTATCAATGTTTTATAAATAACTATTATAAAACTGAGTATTTTTTTGGTTCACAACAATGAAGTGTATTCAGAGATTTGAAAGATATATAACATAACTTATTCATAAATTAAGTTCCGAAAATTAAAATGTTCCTAAACAATAACTTTCTAATTAATGAAGCATAATCGATATATTCTACTTCAATTAAAAAGCTAAGCTTTAAATAGAAATGTTAAGCTCTTCTTAGTTTTGTTCATACAGTCAAGTATTCAACACATGCATATTGTTTTAAAATTAAAATAACTCAAAAACTTATTAATAATTTTAAAACAAGTTATAGTAGCTATATTTCACGTAAATGGAGAAAAATTACTTTATAAATAAATCCATATAAAGACAAATGAAAAATCTCCCGTTTATGTTTATACGAAAGAAGTTTCATAAAATTAAAAAATATTTGTCTTTGGAAGCAAATTTTTACGTAACCCGCTCATAATGTGTTTTTTTTTCCTTTAAAAAAAAAGGGGGGGGGAAACGAATTATAAGGAAATTATGATTTTTTGAAAACTCAACTACAGTCTAACAAACTGTTAATTTCAACAAATTTAAAAATTTAAACTGTTGAACAAATTTTTTTAAAAAAACAGCGCTTTTAATTAACGTCTATTTAGTGTATTTTTCCCTATTTTTCTAACTCCACTATGTTCTGGCGAACTCTGTTTGGCAGCAGAAATAAATTGAAGTTATGCAAGTCTCAAAATAAGAAAGAAGTGACTTATGAACTTAAAAGAGTAGCTAACTGCATTTTCAAAATCGAGTAAGTTAGTTGAGACATGTTTTTAGATATGTGGAATTAGTTATCTGATTTTTAAAAAAATAAATAAATAAAAGGAATTAGTAGGCACTTATTTTTTTTATTTTTTATTTTACTAAAAAATCAAAACTTATTTTTTTTAAAAAATAAGTTTTGATTCTTCTAAATCTTCTAATTCCACTTATTTTTTTTAAAAAAATAAGTGGAGTTAGAATATTTGTTAAAGAGATCATAGTCAATATATGGAAGTAAGCAAGGAGTTAGAAAAAAACATGGTGTGTAGATAATTTTTCAAAAAAAAAGTTAAGTTAATTAGTAGAAACTCATCTTTAAAAAGAAAAAGAATAGATTAATCAAAGATAATTGTCTAAAAAAAAATATGAGTAGCTGGAGGAAATTTATTTATTAATTTATTTTTTAAATTAAACCTATCCTTAATTCAATATATAAAAGAATCTTTGATAATAAAAGCAAAATAGAATAAAAGATTGAATAAAAGCAAAATAAATATAATTTTTTAAAGACTTGCAGAAAACTTCCTATTGACAAACTGTGAAAAAAGTAAAATAAAGCAACCTTTTTTCCCTCCTAATGTCAATTCTTTTCTATCCCATTGAGCACTGTGATTTTCTTCATTTGTGAATCCACATGTATCACTCTCAAAGTTGCAAGTCATCGACTGCTGTGCATCTACAAAATAAATCAAGCAATGAACATAAAATAACAATTAAAAAACTTGTCGAATCAAAAAGTATTTTAAATCACTACATTTGAAAACATTTAAATGAAACGTCATGGCAATTTATGAATAAAGAAAAAACATTTGAATTTTCCAATGCTGTTGTTGTCGTCTGCCATTAAGGCTGAGGGGGTGCGATTGTTCTTTTTTCTTCCAGTGATGCCCTCTATGGCCAAGAATTTCACTTCTGCAGCACCCATACGTCATACCCATTTATAGGGTGATATATTTATAGGACCTCATTCCTACATCCATTCATTGATTATCAGATCGTAATTTTGACCTGATCCAGAAAATGATCAATCTCCTATTCAGTACCCATAAAGGTATAATTTGTAATGGGAACATGGATGACTTTGTTACCCGGCAGATTTAAAGTGCACCAGTCACCATCACTGGGATTCAAACCCGGTTCACCTTCTTGGAAGGCGAACGCTCTATCCCCTGAGCCTTTACGGCTCAGTATCAATATTAAAAGAATTTGAGATTGTTGAGAATTCTTATGTTTCCCTTTGTCAAAATTAAAAATCTTTTACTTATCGCTTTTGTTTTTCTTTGCTTTTAATTTTTTAATCAGCATTATTAGATTGTGTATAGAAACATGACAGATAAAATTTTAATTATTTTACTAATCATTAAGTAAATGTGCCTGATTTCCACGAACTTTAGGTATGTAGCCCGACCTCCCCCATTAGCTTGATACTTATTGATATTTTCAGCAAAACGCGGGCCACATAATTAAATGTAATTAGCAGTAACATGTTAAAAAGAATATTAGCGTTTAAATGCATTTTTATATGCAGTAATGTCAAAACGCTTTATTTTGTAATCTTAAGTAAATAAAGTGGTTTTTTTTGGACTAATTAAACTCAGTAGTCAATCCAGTCACTGCAAAAAATTAACCAGCGTGATATAGAAAAGTTATGTTAAAAATTAAAATTATTGTTGTATTATTGTTGTATTGTTAGTATTAACTCTACTGTAATTTTTATAAAATTGCAATATATCTTTAAGACTTTAAAATTTAGTAAACTATAGAAAAAGAAAGGATATGTGAAAAGTAAAATACTGTTACCGGATAAGTAATTGATTTTCAATGCTAAATCAATTAGTTTTTTTAAAGTACTTAAATAAGCTAGAAACTTTGAAACATCAGTATTAAAGTTCTGAATCAAATCGTTTTTTTTTAATACACTATTTTTTATTTTACTGCAGGAGGTGAATCATATCGTATTTTCGCTTAAAGTTTAACTTTCTAAACTTGAAATTTCATACGTAACCCAAAAGACAGGATAACTCCTGGATCAAACATTAAGCGAATCTTTCTATCACGGAGAACTTATTGATGGAACTATCCTACAGTGTTACATGAAGAGAGAAACCACGAATACTTGCCTCGGTTAGCCCAACAGTAATGAACCCTAAGACCCTCTGCGTTTGTGTGTTTTATTTGAATTATCGTCTGCACTAATTAATTAGCATATTTAAGATCATCCTTTTTAAACCAGTACGAATGAGTCCTAGAACGTGAAAATCCGATCATTAGATCAAAAGTTAGTAAAGGTGGTACGTTTTTTATTTTGTGCACTGTTTATAGTAAATAAATGCGTTTTTATACTTTAACTATTATATAATGAAATTAACACTAGAAAGACTGAATATGGCTGTATACTTCGGAAGTCTGAAGGGACCAGTGTGGCTCTAACCAGATTTTTTGCTTGTAGATCAATTCATGGCTGAAAGCCCATATATTGCAAGACGGAAAAGTGCAAAAACTGGTACGAAAAACACTTCAATTTAGCATTTTTTCGAGAAAAATTAAATTTCTGTAACTACCTATTTTATAATTTTAGTTTATATGTGAAACTTCTTAATTTCCAAAGATAAAGTAGATATTGTTGAATAGTTTAAAAAAGAATAAGTTAACTCCTCCCGAAAATTAGTTATAACTGAAATGGTTTTACTACCAGTCATTCCTCTTTTCCGTCTCGCTTTCACCCCTGGATCAACTAGACATCCAAAACTAGCTGCTTTATAACTTTGAAACAAATTTACTAGGCCAATAAATAAATGATAAATCAAAACTTTTGCACTACTTAAAAGATCGCCCACAAAAAGCACAACTTTACAGTGTAGATTTATTGGAAAACTTCCTCCAGTGGTGGCAAAGTTTATAACTTTATGTATCGTTCTTACTTTAGTAAATTTGATTTAGAGTTATTTTCCGCACCTCTTCGTGTGAATGATTCACAAGTTCACATAAAATGCCACTTAGCTTTAGCTTTTAATTTTCTACCATTTTATAAAATATGTTGTAAAAAGTGTAAAAGTTGACATCACATCATGTGTATGTACAGAGCGCAAAAAAAGAAGAAAGAAACGAGTCATCATAAATAACTTTTAATCTAATAATCGGTTCCTCATGTTCTGCAACTCTATCCTAATGGTGCGAGAGGATGATCTTAAATATGCTAATTAGATGGTGCAGACAATATTTTAAGTTAAGAAATGACACAAGAACGCACTTTTTCTGAATAAACATACCTTTTTTTCGACGGATTCAGATTTCTGACCTCCAAAATATAAGGAATAGCTGCAGTCTATGAAATCTGAAAGCATTCCAAATTCTGGACCCCTTAACACGTTGAATGCCACGCTAACTTTACATGGCTTACCAGTCTGGTCACACGGTAAATAACTACAAGCTAAATTTGCAAATTTTAGACAGAGCTTGCCAGTTTCGTAAAAACGTTTAGCATAACTCATCTGAAATGAGTGGTGAATTATATAAGCCTACGAATTGTTTAGAAATAGTGGTTGATAAAAATCTACTAAATTGAATTTATTAAACCAAGAATCACAATTTATAAACTACTACTTGAAAATATTTATTCGCTGTCCGGAGCAAGTTGGTATCTCTGTGCATATAAATAAATCTATTTTTGTGTGTTCTACATTGCATTAATTTCTTCAAACCATTTTAGTAACGATAATAATGTAAAAAGCATTAAAAATTTACTCGAATTCTGTGTTTCTCATAATCTTGGCTTCACCGGTGACCCCGTGGCGCTACGAACAAACTCAGTATCGGTCACCGGTGACCCCCATGGCATTCAACATGTTAATGTTCGTTTTTAATAACAGCTGACAAAATTTTAAATTTTAAGCATCATCTTAAAGAATTCAATTTAAAACGGCAAAATACAAAATTTGTTTGAAATCGGTCGAATAGTTCCTGAGAAATCAATTTTTTTTTTAAAATACGACCTTTTCAAAATTTGTAACTGAAAATTTTTTAAACTTTGTAACTTAAAATATCATCTGCGCTAATTCATTTGCATATTTGTGGTCCCTCCCTCGAACCTTTTATTCTACGCACTCTACAAGAAAAAATAAATGGAGTAAAAATTATTTCAATTCTTACCTGCCCGTTGCAAAGCCAGAGCGATTATTCCAAAAACAACCGCAGCATTCATTTTGAGAGTGGAGAAGAAAACAAATCCAGTTAATTAGCCTTTAAAATTCTGAGTGTTCTAATTTTCAGAAATCGCAGCATCTCTTAATATCGAGTTAAAGATAAGGATGAGAACCGCACAAGTGTATTGATTTTATTTTAATCTACTTCTCAGGTGGGAATATTTTAAGACAATTCAAAATAAAATATCTCCTAAAACAAATTAACTGAAATATTTCTAGAGGAGTTATGTAAAAGCTGCTATTTCCAGTTTTTTAGTAGCCTTTTAAGTTATATAAATATATAAATATATTTTTCCAATAATCTGTCCAGTTCCAGAGCACTATTCAATCCAGTCAC
>NC_092209.1:19469666-19575261 GCF_043381705.1 Parasteatoda tepidariorum | reverse complement strand
TACAATTTTGTTAAATATTATTTACCCCGAGGAATTAATCTTGCTTCGTAATCATGATGATAATATTAATTTTAATTTTTTGGATTTGGGTATTATAAGAGAAAAATATATCTGCTTTGTTGATTTATACGATAAAAAAATGATTTTAATTTTAATATAAATAAACTAATTGCTCTGAATTCTAATGTTTCTAAAAACATCTATTTAAATACCATTTTTAATAAAATGAATAGAATTAAAAAGATATGTAGTAATGTTTATTTATCCAATAAAACAAATAGACAAACTCCTTCAAAATTTTACTAAAAAACAATGGATACTCAACTAAAGTAATTAAATTCTATATAAAATCATTGAGTTAATTGTATGTTATTATAAATAAATTTACTAAAATCTTGCTTGTTAATTTATATAATTTTTACTACGCGCAAATCCATATGTAATCCATCCAAATCCTAGCAAATCCTAAAAATATGTGCAAAACAGGCAATTCATGCTTCTCTCTCTTTCTCTCTCTTTTCTTAAATAAAAGATAATTTTCTAAAATCATTAAAATTGTATAGTTAAATATCAATCTTATAAATTATAAACTTTTTAAAATTTCCAATCATTACCTTTCACACATCCTTTTTCGGGCCAATCCTTGGTAACTAACAAATCAAACGTGCTTTAGCACTGCAGTAAGAATGCGCTATAAAACTAAACCCCTCTATTTACGCTTTTACCTCAATCTCATCGTTTTACCTCAGTTTATTATGAAAATATTTTAAATCATTCTAGAAAATTTTTCTGTTCATGTAAGTTCATTTGAATTCTCTACTTGCTTTATAGTTTCAATTTTAATATTCATTTTTATTTTTATACTCGTTTTATATATTTCGCTTTATGTTTTGTTCTGTTTTTTTTTTTCACATTTTATTTTCTGTTTTTTGCGTGATACTTATTACTTAATGTGTATTTATTACTAATGTGCGCTGTTTCGAAAGAAAATTTTTTTTGAATGCTCCTCACACTATTGATATATTTTGCTTTAGCTACATTGATACTATAGCTGATATTGCTTTAGCTGTATTATAAAGCACTCCTTTTTGTGAATATAATCGTATGAGCTGATGAAGGAATTATATCTTTTTTAACCCGGATTTTTATTGAATTTTTTCTTTTTAAATAATTTTATTCTTCTCTTTCTTCAGTTTTCTTTCATTTTACCATGTTTTCCCTATATTTTGAGCATTTTTAAGCAAAATCGGTCAAACAGTTACTGAGAAATCGAATTTTGAGTATCTGATTTTTTTGAAATTTAATTTCTCAGAAACCATTCGGCTGATTTCGCTCAAATTTTTTATCTTGTGATGTAAAATGTTGCAAAAAATTTCAAATTTCAGAATAATTTCGTAATTTACCAATGAAACTTAAATTTAAATATTTTTCAGTAGTCTTGGATAATTTTAGTTACCACTCATTTATTTTTTCTTGGTTTAGCCCAGAGTTTCCACGGGTATAATGCAAAAAGTAGTGATTAAAAGAAAGCAACAGTTTATTAAAATTCGAGACCTTTTCTAGATTTTTTTTTTCAGTTTGCTACTGAAAGAAAATGTTTTTGATTTAAATATGAATAATTTGAAATGTAAGTTATAGTGTAAGTTGCGATTGAATAATTAACGATAAAATAAAACAAACATGTATAGAGTTTCTACCACTTTTTACATTTAAGCCGTGTTGAGCCTTTTAAAAAATTGGCAAAAGATATTGTAAACAGAATTGTTTTAATTGTTCAAAATAAATCCTAAAAATAAAACACTATTAGTGTTATTAGAGTTTTTTGTAGTCGGTCATAAATACTAATTAGGTATTAAGTATTCATTTAGTGATATTTATTTTTACAGTAATAATCACATTATTTAGATGAATAGTAGGCAAAAGCTGATATTTGTAGTGAGTGCTTATTTCCATTTTCGGAAAGATTTTTTATAAAGAAATAGCCTAATATGTCGTAAAATTAGTAGTAAAGTAAGATTAGTTGACAAAAAATAATATAATAAATTTAATAAAACAATTGCTAAAACCACTGTTTTAAATGCCAAAATATAACTAAATTGGAGCATTTTTAATTTTTGCAATTGAAAGTTCAATTTTGAGTATAAATATAAGATAGTTTGTATAGTTTTTGAAGCTCGAAATATGTCACAAGCAAATGTCATCTTTTTTTTTTTAAAAAAAAATCATATTTCTATCAACAGCAAAAAAGGTTGATATCCTCTTTTTAGTTAGAATTTGAATATCTATTTGAATTAAAGTCCAATTATTTGAATTTAAAAATTTATCATGCTTTAGAACTAAGGTTTTGTATTATTACAGCATTAATTCTAAGCTTAGCTATTCGCAACTCTATTCAGTTTTAAAATTAGCTTTATACCTTTATTTATACAGTTTATCAAATTTTTAGAAAGTTTTGAGAAATGCACAGATTATATCTTTCATTGAATATAATTAGGAACTGGAGTTTTGTTGATGAAATATTTAAATTATGTACGGACACATGTATACATATTTATTTGAAAAAATAAATTATTTAAACTAAAACTTAAAATATAATTTTAATCAATACAAAATATCATTTCTGCTGAATTTTAATGGCTTTTAAATCTATTAAATATTTCTTTCACATTTATTATTATATTTTTCAATATATTAATTACACTTTTTTTTTAATTTAATCAATTAGAAACTAAAAATTCAGAACAAAAAGCTTTTATTTAATTTGATATTTAAAATAAATTATTAAAACAAACAATTAAAATAAAATACAACTAAACGGAAAAATGCTGCAGTTGAACAATAATAAAATTTGAGGATTTCTACGAATGTACTATTTAATAATGCTGATCATGATGATGATACCATTAATGATGATGTCCATGGTGATGATCTTCATGATGGTGGTGTCCATGATGATGACCATGATGCTCATGATGGTGATGACCATGATGATGATGATGTCCATGATGCTCATGATGGTGATGTCCATGGTGATGGTGGTGTCCATGGTGCTCATGATGGTGGTGTCCATGATGTTCATGATGGTGATGCCCATGATGATGTCCGTGATGGTGGTGTTTACCACCTGGTTTGCAGCTTACTTCTAACATGATAACGATGAAGCAAGCAAGAAAAAGAGCTATGGTAGAGGAATGCATAATTACTCTTAAAATATTCTTAAAATTAAGACACAGATGATAGAAACAAATGTCTTCAATGAATGTGAAGTGACTGATGAAGCAGCTTGTTTTATATATAAAATTTTTGGAAATATTTTGAAACTTTTCTAGGCCGTGATAAAGTCATCAGACACCAAAACAGATTTTCAACACAATTCTTTTTTTAAATATCGTCAGAAGGATTCCAAAATGTGCAAGACTTGGTGATAATTTAAACAAATATTTTTTAAAAAAAAAAATTACATCTGAATGAATTAGCTTATGTCTTTTTTATTTTAATCGTCTAACATTAGTTACTTCCAACTCTTCGCTCATAAAAAAAATCAACAATAGCTGACCGTAAGAATGGCTCAAGGTTTGTCCAGTCAAGCATGAGGCGATTCGCGAGATGCCTCTTGATTCGATCAAGTGGAGTATTTTCAATCGATTAAATAAAAAACAGATCAAAAAGGGTTTTTTTTTCTTCATAGCATTAAACAAAAATTGTAACATTACTAAATTTAGAACTTTTTGAAAATCTAATGCTCTCTTCATACTTGTTTCTTTAAAAATTATAAATGGTGTATTACATTAATTGTTTCATGAGAACTGTAAATATATATTTTATAAAATTCTGTTCTTAAATATCGTTTTACAAAATATTTGGAAAAAAAAAACATCTCAATTTATGGCATTCTATGTTGCTGATGTCATACAAAGAATCGTTTTAAGAAGATGAGACAATCTAAGAGGAAAAATGCACCAAAACGTGCAAAAACTAAAAGTTAAAAACTTTTGCACTGGTGCAATATTAGTTCATTCTTTAATTGGCCTGATTTATGACTACATGATTTTGAATTTCAATAAAATTGAAATTCGTCGTATTTGAAAATCGAACCAGCAAATTGTCAACGGCAAACGGTTTATAATAAATAAAAATAGTTAATTTTTTAATGCTTCCGTATTTATGCAAGTCACATTACAGGTTCATTATTACAAGTAGTATTTTTATTTATCTTGAATAATTATTTCCAATATAGTATTTTTTTTTAAAATTATACCAGGAGTGCCCGTCCCCTGCTCAATCCGCTCACCAATCCCCGTAACTGCTTCGCATTGATCCTCAAAACACAAAAAAAAATGTTTTCAAAATAATACTGTTTTTATTATAACCGTCGTTGAGCAGCCGACCTAATTTTTAGGGTTTAAAACTACAAATGTTCAACTCCATAGCCTTGTGTAATTTTGAACCCAATCCAGAAGACAAGCCTGGATTAAGAATTGGGAGAAATTTGCCTCCATGGAGGACTTTTTGATTTAACAAACCCGCCTTTGCGTTACATTAAGAGGAAAGCCACTAAAACCTCGCACGGTTAGTTTGAGGGCAAGGGGCTTATAACCCATGATCCATCTACGATTGAGGATATTTTACTTCTGCACTGTGATAGGTCAGAGCGGGGTGTGGAAATCGTATCGACCAGCCATCCCTGAGATTCGAACTCGGTTCACCTCATTGGGAGATGAATGCTCTATCCCCTGAGCCACCAAAGCTCCTTTTACTATTTTGTAATATTTATATTTTTGATATATATTGTCAGTGTGCCAAAGTTTTTAAATGTAAGGGGATAATGGGGTTGATTCCCAAGCTAACCATGTCAATATTTTTGTGCTATCATTTTCAAATCCTTCTCATTGCTAGCCGGACTTGCTCAGTTATTTCAATTTAAGCAGATGGCTCACTCCTAGCTTCATCTCTCTATTAATTTACTATTAAAAGGGTATTCAAGTTCGACGAGTTGTTTATACACACAAAATATTTACCTAGACCCTTTATTGAAATGGCAACTGTACAACCAGAAATATCAATCAAATTCAATCGGATTTACCTTATTTCGTTGTTAGCACCGACCTAGAGCTACGCTAATGGGCTATTAAGCAATTCCTGCTTGATGATCTTCCTTAATGATGATCCGAAGACAATACTGGCGCATACGCTCATTATAGGAGATGTTCACATCTTAGCTCCATATTAAGGCTATAGCAAATTCGAACAATATTATGGTGCAACGTTCCAGAACTTTAAACAATATACAGTTTTCAGATCGTGATGAATTCTTGATCACAGCCAAAAGCAAAGTGATGTTTATTTAGCGCAAGTTAGCAACCGGATCAAATAAAATTAAGCAATTATGTGATTTAGATTAGCTGTAAGATTTAGCAGTGACTTCGAAGCACACACCTTCGACTTACTCCTTATGTAACTCAGCCTTCGGTCAGCAGAGGGATGTAGAGCATCGAAGTATTGTCGTCGAGGTAGTGGGTTCGTATCCCATCGTATAGCATTTTTGTGTTTTCCTTCTCTAGATGGTGCTATCTGTACTTCAATTTGTCCCGCAGTGGACTGATCGTTAAGACACGGTTCCCAGCAGATCACCGAAGTCAAGCATCACTGGCAGCGGTCAGTGTGTGGTTGGGTGACCACTAGGCTCAGTCTGCGCAGGGACCGAGGGTCCTCGTTAAACTGTTCTACCGTTAAGTGCTCGACTTCACGTGCAGGTCGTCGGGCAACCGAAGCGAGGTGCCATCCCTTCTGTAGAGGATCAAAATTGTGATGGCATGTCTTCGGTTTATCCTCAGGGATGTTTCCCAGACCGCCGTCAATAGCCCACTGTGCAGCTCTAGTGCGACGTAAATTAAATACTATTACGTATGCATGAGTAGTAATTGTAGTACTTTATTTACGTTGCTTTAGAGCACAATGGGGACATGTGTGTAACAATAATAATATGAATAAGTAAATAAACCTTCGGCTAACATAAATGTATAGAATATTATGAATAGAATAAATGTATCGAAAATATCATGTAAAACTTTTCTCTTTCTAATTTTCGTCCCGCAGTGGACTGATTGTTAAGACACGGTTCCCAGCAGATCACCGAAGTCAAGCATCACTGGCAGCGGTCAGTGTGCTGGTGGGTGATCACTTGGATCAGCCTGAGTAGAGACCGAGGGTGTGTTGTATTGGTCCTCGTTAAACTTTTCTACCGTAAAGTGCTCGACTTCGCGTGCAGGTCGTCGGGCTACCGATGCGGGGGTGCCTTCCCCTCCGCAGAGGATCAAAATTGTGATGGCATGTCTTCGGATCATCCTCAGGGACGTTTCAAAGACCGTCGCTAATAGCCCATTGTGCAGCTCTAGTGCGACGTAAATGAACAACAACAACAACATCTTTCTAATTTTCTGAGTCCCGTAGTGGACTGATCGAAAAGACTCGATTCTCAGTAGAACACTGAAGTCGTGCATCACTGGCTGCGGTCAGTGAGCGGGTGGGTGACCACTTCGATTAGCTTGCGTATGGACCGAGATATCGGTTCTCGTTAGACTGTTCTCCGTAAAGGACTCGAATACGCTCATGAGTCGGCGGGCTACCAAAAAAGGGGAGCCATCCTCTCTCAAATGATAAAAATTGTGTTGGCATGTTACGGATCATTTTCAGGGAAGTTCCCCAGAAATAAATTTCCTATAACCCGATTTGAAACTCTAGTGCGACGTTAATAATGTATTTTAACTACTGCTAATTTTCAACTGGGCAGAAATGAGTGACCAGAAATGCGCTACAACTCGGGTTTATTTTCGTAAGTTTTATTTTTTTTAAGCAACGGTTTTGTGCATTTTCTATCTGTACATATCTAGGGCATAGAAAAAAAGTAACTATGCGTGCACAATTTTAATCGTAGTACAATATGTAGCAATGCGTAATATAATTTTAATCATAGTTTTAAACTAGTTATTTTATCGTTAGAGTTTTATAAATTTGTTTTGAACAATGGCGACTTTTAATAGTTTTAGCCAAGAAAAAAACTTGTATCACACGATTTATACAGAATTGAAGGCTTTGGGTGTGAAAGTGCCTAAACCGAAGAAAATAAAATGGAATGCTTCTAAAGTAGTAAGTACGAGTTTGCATTCTTGAATATGCTTTAGAAAATATACCAAAAAAATTATAGTACTAAATAAATAAAAAATAGCAAGTATTGCAAATTTAATTTTATTTTGCTTTATAATGAGCATCATAATAATTAAATTACTTCTTCATAGTGTAAAAGTTGTTAAAGATTTTTAATAGTTCCATAGCTTAAACAGAAGTTGAAATTTCTTATTGTAGACTTGGACATTTGATTATCTATGTTATTTATTTATAAATTATTTCAAACTTTTTGTGCAGTTCTGTTTAGATTATATTTTATGGAGTAATGATTTTTATAAAGTATAATGAAGGTATGAATACTATTGTAATTAATGCAATTATTTTGAAAATTTGGTATGTGAATATAATGTACTCAAAATTCCAGTTTCCTCTTATCCCTCGGCTTGACTTATAATCTTCTTATAATCATTGTATACTTTTTAAATACTTTTATACAATATTTTGTACTTTAAAATAATTAGGAACTTAGCAATAATTTATATTGTCTTGCTTCCTGCTCAATAATTTATACATTAAGTTTATGATTTCTATTGAATGTTTTTTAATAAGACAATTACAATTTTAACAGTTTAGGAAAATATATATTGAAAAAAACCAAATCAAATTGGGCTATAAACTATGTCTGATGCTAAAAAAGCGAAAAGAGAATTAAGTTTAAGAAATAAGTATTTTAATGTAATCAAAATTGTTACATTCTAGAGAGTAAACACTTTCATTAAATAAACATGGACGATTCTACACTAAGTTATTCTAGCGTTATTTCTTCTTTTTTGTTCTGTTTTTGTATTAAATATGATTTGTGTCATCGTTTTGTTTCATTACAATATCTTTGGCGCAGAATAGTCGCATCTGGCACATGAGCAAATGTTTGTTCATTCAGTAAATGTTAAATAGTTATTCGCTTCTTATGTTCGGATCAATTAGTGATTGAAGAGCCGTAGTGGCTCAGGGGTTAGAGCATTCGCCTCCCAATGATTTGACCAGGGTTCGAATCCCAACGATGGCTGATCGATACGAATCCGGCATCCAGCTTGCACCGACCACAGTGCTGACGCAAAATATCCTCAGTTGTAGACGGATCATGGGTTAGAGCCCCCTTGCCGTCAGACTACCTGTGGGAGGTTTCCGTGGTTTTCCTCACCATGTAACGCAAATGCGCGTTAGTTCAATCAAAAAGTCCTCCACAAAGGCAAATTTCTCCCAGTACTTGATCCAGGAGTTCCCTTGTCTTCTAGATTGTGCTCAAAATTACAAGGCTATGGAGTTGAACATAGGTAGTTACAAATACAAAATTGCGTCGGTTGCTCAACGATGGTTATAAAATTTTTAATTGAAGGTATTAAAGGAAAATGCTGTTAAGCATCATTTTGGAAATACTCAATTTTCTGAAACTGAAAGTGTAGAATTTTATGTTTTTGAAATTTGATGCGGTTATACAGCGCCAAAATCGAGATAAAAATATCTTTCAATATGATGTATTCCGTTATTGATTTATCCTACTTAAAACAGTATCAAAATAAAGCAGAGTTTTCAAAAGAAAATATGTTTTGTATGGAGTTAGCTATCCCCATGCAATACATTGCTGTTTTTCTACTATTTTAATTGACTAAAATATTATTTGGCAGGCTTATTTACTAGTCTATTATGTTAAACTACATTTCAAAGAATTAAGGTTAGTCTGTAGAGCATATATCAATAATACTAAAATTCTTTTAGATGTACCTTTTCTAAGAAACTACTTATGATATCGCTTTGAAATCTTTTGTGGATATTTGAGATAATATCAGCTGTGTGCTGTGATAATGTTTTAGCGTTAAATAGAATACTTTTTGAGTTATGATAGATTTTTGCTCAAAAATAAACCTTTTTAAAAAATTAAAAGTTTTCAGTTCATAATCTTTGAAAAAATTTCGTCAAAGATATGTAAGAACAGCTATGCAGTGTAAACATGCATATGTAACTATTCTGTGAAAAAAAACCGATGCAAGATCTTGTTGTGATGCTAAAAAATACATAATAAAATATCAATTTTCGCATTATTGGTATTAGGCCTACCGACTCCTCTTTATATAAGAATTACATAGAAAAGGACGATGAGTGATATTTCTTTGCAGTATATGCCATATAGATTTCCATTATTGTGAAATTTTGAAAAAGAAAAACGTGAATGCTTGTTCAACAACATGTATTTTTTTTAAACTTTTCAAACTGAAACCCATCGAAATGTTAAATAATACATCATGGTTTGCATAATGAAATGTGAAGCATTATCCGCATTTTAAGAACGTATTGATTTGATAAATTTTAATTTTAAACAAAAAATTTCTTAGCAGAGCACTTTTCGCATATGCTAACATAATACCTTCAACTTTTATTCTAATTTCCTAAAAATTTGAGAAATTTTATATTGCTTAGCACCACGCGCAAAATAAAAAACCGTCTGTACGGAAAATTTTGATCTAGTGATCGAGTCTTTACATTCTAGGACTCAAATCTTAATGGTATGAGAAGGTGACTTCAAATGCTAATTAGTACAGACAATATTTTAAGTTAAGAAATCAGACAAAAGAAAAAAGGAATTTTCTGAATATACTTATTTTCCCCCCGACTGAATCTGATTTGTGACCTCCAGAATATAAGGAATAGCCGCAATCTGGGAAATATGGTCCCAAAAGTTTGGGCTGGAGAGCGGTCAAAGGTTTAGACACCTTAATGTTATTTTTACTTTTTGCGTATTTCACCATATATCTAGAACTTTTTAAGCGAATTGAAATTTTTTAAAAGACAGTAATGAAATTCGTTAATCCAAAGATAATATCATGCAAAATATAACTTTTAGTAAATATTTATTATTTTTTATTACATTATTTAATAATATTAAAAAAATTCCTTTGAAAAGTACGCATTTTTTTACATTATTTAAAAGAATGCAATTTTAAATGGCAAAATACAAAGTTTGAGTGAAATTGGTCGAATCGTTCCTTAGGTAATCTAGTTTTAAAAACAAGTATTTTTCAAATTTGATTTCTCAAGAACTATTCGACCGATTTCACTAAAAAAGTTTATTTGCCTTTTAAAATTGCATTCTTTAAAATGATGTAAAAATTTTATATTTTAGAGATGAAAATTTTTCGACTTCTATTAAATAAAAAGTAATTATTTTCTAAAAGTTATATTTTGTTTGGAATTATCTTTGGATTAACAAGTTTTATAATTGTGTGCAATATTTTTCAATTGGTTTAAAAAGCTCTAGAGATAAGGTGAAATAAGCAAAAAATAAAATTAACATGAAGGGGTCCTACCTTTGGACCGCTCTCTTAAACTATTAGGATCATATTTCCCAGATTGTGACTATCCCCTATATAGGGTCAGAAATTCGAATCCCTTGGACAAAAAGATACGTTTAATCAGAAAAAGTACGTATTTGTATCTGATTTCGTAGCATTAGATATCGTCGGCACTCATTAATTATCATATTTGAATTCACTGTTTCGAACCTTGAAAAGTGAGACCTAGAACGGGAAGATCATGTCATTTGATCAAAAGTAATTCAAAGCGGTCCTTTTATTTGATTTTTTTATTTATTTATTTTTGCTCACTGTGCAACTGTTTTTGATTTTGTATAAAGTTTTTGATCCTTGAAGGATGCCTGTGTATCAGAGAAAAGTTGTAAAATTTTCAGCGTGAGCTTAAGAGAACAAGAATGGATATCCAATGGAGAATATCCTGTTCCAAAGTGAGTAAAATCTTTAACTGTCATATATTTTTTTTAAAAATTTTCTGTTAATTATTGTCCCGCAGTAGACTGATAGTTAAGACACGATTCCCAGCAGATCACCGAAGTCAAGCATCACTGGCTGCGGTCAGTGTGCGGGTGGGTGACCACTTGGATCAGTCTGCGTAGGGACCGAGGGTGTGCGGTATTGGTCCTCGTTAAACTGTGCTACCGTAAAGTGCTCGACTTCGCGCGCAGGTCGTCGGGCTACCGAAGCGGGGGTGTCATTCCCTCCGCAGAGGATCAAAAATGTGATGGCATGGATCAAAAATGGGTGTGCGGTATTGGTCCTCGTAAAACTGTTCTACTGTAAAGTGCTCGACTTCGCGTGTAGGTCGTCATCCTCAGGGATGTTTCCCAGACCGTCGGCAATAACCCATTGTGCAGCTCTAGTGTGACGTAAATTAACTACAACAACAAATCTATTAATTATTTTTCTGAAATTTTCAACTTTTCACCGATGCCCGGTGGCTGAGTGGTAGCGCTTCTCGCTCCCGTGCCACAGGTCCTGGGTTCGATTCTCGGGCTGGAAAGGTTGATTCAGCCTTTCATCCCTTCAGTGGGTCGATAAATGAGTACCAAGCATTCTTGGGAACCAAACACTGGGGGTTTCTCGTTCGGCTGACCACCTAACAGTAACATCTGCTCTTGCACCCCAGAGCCCAAGGTCAAGAAAACTGAGATGGGCACAGTAGGCCTTGGCCCTCTACGGGCTGTCTCGCTACTGATTTCAGTTTTAGTTTAGTTTAGGTAACTTTTCACCGGCAACCTTTGATTTTTCATATTACCGATCATTTTTCTGATCGAGAAGAAAGATTTTGTAAAGGATTTTCTGCCTTGTTTCAAACGCAAATATGAAAGAAAAAATAAAAATATACTTAAGGTCTGGTTTCTTAGGACAAGCGCCTTATCTGAGCGTCAGCGGGACGTCAACGTCCCGCTGACGCCAACAAAATATTGGTTTGTTAGCTCAAGTCCTGGTTTCTTAGAACTAGTGCCTTATTTGGGCGTCAGCGGAAAGTTGACTTAGAGCTGATGCCAAAAAAATACTTTTTTGTTAGCTCAGCTTGAGCAGTCGGTCCAACGCAGACATTATCTCTCATTGCGCATGCGTTAATAACGTAAGCAAATATTTATTTTGAATTTGTATTGATTTTTTTATTGTCGACTAGTATTTTAGAGAACAAATAATGACTTTGTCCAAGAAAAAACACATTATAGCTGAGTTAAATGAAGAATGCTATGTTTAATGAAGAAGCTATATTTAATGTCAAAATCAAAATCTTGGCTGATTTCAATGTGCTGTTGGATGTTGTCCGCCATTGCTTCTGTGGTTAACGTCACGTTGTAATCCAACTGCAGTTGTGTTGGACGGCAGTTGTAGTTCAAGATGAGCGTTCAATGACGTATACTATCAAACTCACAAATGGACCAATCAGAGGTTAACGCTGATTTCCAGCTGACGGCGTCCTGTCCTAAGAAACCAGGCCTTTAAATAACGATTTTTAATACATTTTAACAAATTCTTTCTCCAATTCACTCTAAATTTTTAGAAACCGTATAATATTTTCATAAAGCGTGTTCACATTACCATGCATGATCCCAAAATATGGAATGTGATTAACTTTGAACAGGGTTTTAAGTAATAGTCCGTCTTGATATATATTAATCAATCAACACTACATAAACCATTAAAAAAAAATCAAAAATTAGGAACTACGAGAAACGTTTTAGTGTAATTTGATTTATTCAAAGATTAGATTGCTGTTGATTAGATTAGATTAATCAGAAGATTGCTGTTGAAGTTTTCTAAAACACGACTGAGTGTTCCTGATTAAAGGGGAGATGTTTAGTTTATGAGTTAAAAGAAATAGCTGAGATGTATCAAACCTTTTCTAAAACATTACTAAATTATCTATTTAAGAAATAAAGGCAATAATTGCTTCGCAATATGGCAGAAAATAGTTTTTCTTTTAAAGTTAAAATTATTCACTTAGCATAGAATTAAATTCATAGAACTATGACAAAAACGTGGAACTAAAATGAATTCCGTTTGCTCACGATCCCGCAGTTGACTGATCGCAAAGACCCTTTAGAACACCGAAGTCAAGCATCAGTGGTTGCTGTCAGTAAACGGGTGGGAGATCAGTCTGCGTAGGGACCGAGGGTCCTCATTGTACTGTTTTGCCATAAAGTGCTCGATTTCACGAGAGGGTCGTAGGGCTACCAAAGCAGGGGAGCCAACTACTCTGTAGACGATCAAAGTTGCGATGGCATGTCTTCGGATCATCCTCAGCGATGCTTCTCAGACCGTCTCCAATAGCCCAATGTGCAGCTCTAGTGCGATGAAAATAAAGTGCCTACAAACCTGTTTACTTACGCTTGGGCCTCTACTTCCCACGTCCAAATATTATTATCTATCAGTATTATAAATATTTAGATCTATTGGTGAACAGAAGTAATTTTTCTAAACAATCATTTTTTAAAATAACATTTGTATTATTATAATATTATATTGTTCAAAGAAATTTGATGAGTTTACAACCGTAATTTAATATTTTCGCTTACCAAGTGGAAGGAAACATTAAATACTATTTTTGAACTATTTTCCCAAATCCCATGACGTCGGTGAACTTTTTATTTTGGACTCAGCTGAAACAACGTGTTTAAGAATAAGAACATAGGTTTCAAATGAGTGCTTAAGAAAACAAACGACTTGAATTGCAAAGAAAACACAGGCAAAGCAAATTTTACTCCTTCTTCAATGTTCAAACCAATTTTTACAAATAAATGAACTACCTACTTGATTTTCGTTACTTTTTTAAACAAACCTTAATCAAAGCCAAAAAACAAGTTAATAAAGCTGAAATAAATGTAGAGAGCTGGATTTAATTTTTGGTTCTATAAACAAGAACCCTGCCTCAGTGCTTAAACACAAAATCATGTTAAGAATGTAAGGAGGCAAACAAGTACAAAGTAGTTTAACCAATAGCAGCAGAGAAACAAGATTAAACAGTATAGTAATTAAGGGAAATTAGAAACAAATGTGAGGGGATTTGGCAAAGAATCCCGGGTTGTAACTAATTAAATTAGAACAAACTGCGATATATTTGGAAACGGTGAGATACTAGAGAGATTCTAATCTAAATAATTAGAATTTTTTAAAACATGGAATGACACCCAAAAATCAAGTTCAGTAGATGAAGAGCTGTGTTGAATAATTTTAGCAGAAAACTCAAACCTGTGATTAGAATTCCAACTATATAAAGCAATGGAAGATCGGTTAATAACCTAATTTTAGAAAATGTGAGTTAGGCAGCTATCTTTGGATTCTGGGGATAAAATGAAAGCTAATGAAGGGGAAGTCAAACCGCAAATCCTTTCCGATAAACAGTTGTGAGAAATTTATCACAATTATCAATAATAAAAATATATTATTTTCCTGTTCAAATGGGAATTGTATTCAAGGATCTCCAGAATTCATAATATTGATAAGATCAATGTCAGTATTGTCTATCAATATTAAACAACCTTCGATGTATCATTTATAAAAAGTAAATTTTAGTAAATCAAAGAGATTATTTGCAAAGTAGTGAATATACATGTCACTAAAGAATGGGTGACAACTGAGTTTTAGATGGGTTTTAACTAAGCGATAAAATCGTTAAAATTTCATTCGATAAAATTGACCCTTAAAAGTGAAGGTTCAACAATTAGTTTGCCAATTTCAACTTGGCTAAAGTGGAACTCTTTAACCCCTGTTTAAGACAATTAAATGCCTCTTAACGGAAACGTAAGCGAATAAAGATTTTACATCAAGATACCTTTTTTTCCATTAGGTTTGAACGTTGGAAGGTAATTGACAAATCATATGAGTTTATGCAACGGTTTCTGACAGCAAATGAATTCATATTAGAAAGTAGGTTCAAAATTGAAACATAATGCTTAACTAATTTATAAGAAGTTGTACCAAAGCTAGAAACAATAGGTCTAAAAGAAGTACAATAATATATGGCATTAATGTCAATAATTAAATTTAAAAAAATATATATATATAAATTGTAAAAGACTTTTCTTTGTGAAAGAAATATGATGTAGACATTTAAACGCTGTCTTTGTGAAACACTTTGTAAACAAATGTATGTACTGCATTTACAAATGAAATTTTTTCAAGATATGAATGTTAAGAGAATCGAATTATAAATATTAAGAGATTCAAATAATTAAATATTCCAATTTTTTTCATTTACACTTATGTTTCAAAGATGCAAGAAAATTTCGAAGGGCTATTGGTGAATGCTCTTAATTATAGTAAAAATAATAAGAGTCCGTCCAACGACAGTTATGAATAACAGATGGAATTGTCGTTAAAGTGAGTTTGTCGTTATAGGGAAATACATAAATTTTATGTTAAAAATTCAATAAAAAAGGACTAAAAATAAATAGATTTATCCCCTTTCTTAAAATTTTGAACAGTTATTTTACCAATAACTGTAGAATTTTTCTTTTGTAAGGATTAACATAATTTGACTGATGGTCGTTCTGTCATGTTTGCTTTACAAACATAAACATAAAAGGTTTAGATTGTAAGAAGGAAATACGGTGAAATGCTGCTCGTTTTTTGATGTTTTAATATACATATCAGATATAATTAAAAAAATTCGCTTTTGCTATTTTTCGTATAATTTTGCGCATTTAAACAGCAGAAAAGATGTGTTTCTTTCAAAAAAGAAAATTGTAAATGTGCACTATTGGTTCTTTCTCTAGTTATTTTTACATTTCAGATTCGTTGCTTTAACTACAGAATATCTACAAAAATTCACGAAGAGTGAAGGACTTTTTCGCAAAGGAGGAAATGTCGTCAGACAGAGGAAATTAAAGGTGAAGAGCATCCTTATTTTTAAAAAAAAATTATTTCATATTTATTAAAGTTTTATGATGAAGCTATTCAACAGGATATAAACCTTGCATGCCGAAGTAACGGTAGAGGGTCCGTAAAAAAAGTTTTACCAACACCCCTGCAAAATAAATGTAATATAATTTTAATTAAATTTTAAAATGTAGATAATTCTTTTTTTTACATGTAAAAAATTAATTCATGTAATATTAAATCGTACTTAATACATAAGTTAAAAGTAAAGTACTAAGCTAATAAAACAATTGGAATTTCAATATTTTAGTTTATTTATGATAATTGATACATCCTTAAAGAGCAAACTACCGTTTTCAAAAATTTCCCAATTTATGAAAATAACTTCTTTTTTTTCTCTCTTTGAGGAAGAAACAGGCATTGGAATCAGTCTAGAAACCCCGAACACTAGTCTCTAAATTAGAATACAGTCAATTACAGCTAGAGATGGTTAATATATTTTCTGGAGCAGGTATTTTGTACCTGTTATTGAATCATACCTGTTATGAAAATAACAGTTTACTTCCAAAGACCTGTTCCAAAATAGCTCTTGTGTCGTTGAACTCTGTATTTGCTCTAATTTTTATTTTATTTAACATTATTATTTGAATTAATTGAAGCTTTCTTTAATTAAAAAAATATATCCTTTTTTAAATTGATACAGTGTCACGATATATAGACGACTACATAATCTAGTGCAAAAATGCCACGACCGAAGATTCTTGCTACCCTGTAAACTTGACTTGCTTCTTTTAGGATAGAAAGTACTGATAGAATTTGTAATCTCTTCTAAACATGCAAATTCGATATATTTATATTCTAAATAATAAATATATCAAATTTGAATGCTTAAATGCTAATTTTAAATTTATTAATTCACCAAAATTTTTAAGAATTGTAAAATGTTTAAGAAAATAATTTTGTTTGGCACTTATTTTTCAGACTAGTTATCGATGCATAATGGAGCAAAGAAAAGGAAATTTTTAATAAATGAATTTTGCACGAATAAACACCTAAAAAGTATAATTTTTAAGTATGAAATATGAAAATTATTATATATTTTCCTTTGCCTTTCTATAGGATACCAGCAGGCTTTCCCTAAGTCATTCTATTGAATGGTAACATGTGAAATATTTCGCACTTCATACATTGCCGATTAAGTTAGGCCTTCTATTCAATGACTATTAGACATTGCATGAAATGCCGAATTTTATACATTGACGATCACATAGGCAATTCATTCATGTGCTCCCTGTCAGCGTTTTTGCTCTAATTGACTGCAATAGTTCAAGAAATGGATTTCTTCCATGTGGGTGTGTACAATACGCATCTTCACTAGATCAGAACACACACATTGAGATCAGGGGATCAGGTTGGCCATGAAATGTCACTGTGAAATAACTGGCCTTTTGAACATTGGTGTATGATTGCTCAGTGGTAACGTGGAACAAACAATTATCGGCACTACAGTGTTGCCAATTCCAACTCTCAATATTACTTCATCACCCTGATTAAACGCAATGTTTTGTGTTATTTTACTTACTTTTATTTACTTTTTCAGGCAACAATAGAAAATGGTGGTGACATTCAGGACTCAGAACCCAATGATGTTGCGGCCCTTTTGAAGATGTGGTTACGGGAATTGCCAGAGCCCTTGATTCCAACCCATTTGCAAGAGTTGTTCATCAGGTGAGTAAAAATTAAATCTTTAAACTCTTAATCCATAATTTTAGAGTCGCCATCTATTGATCCATAAAGTAACTACACTGTTAAATGAGGTAAATCGCTAGTATGCTAGTGCTCATTCTAACAAACTATTACTGTTATAATAACACAAAAATTGTGATGTTTCTTCTTACAGGTGCCGTAGTTTGGAGGAGGTAAAAGATCGTGAGACCGCTTATCTATTTGCTTTTCTTCTTTTACCAATCGACCACCAAAATACATTGAAACATCTTTTACGTTTCTTTGCCAATATGGCCGTAGATAGTGATAAGAATAAGATGGGAACTTACAACTTGGCTCTCATATTGGCTCCAAATATATTCGCAATGAAAGAAACAGCTGACAAAGTCAGGTAATAATTTGTATCTAAAATTTTTTGCTCAATATTTCTTTTCTTTAAATTTGTGTAGCCACAATTTCAAATACAGTAAAATATTTTCTAAATTTTACTTACTTATTATTCTTTGTGACCAATGGCACATAAAGTCCTTAAATTTTTTTTGCCAGCTCAATCGATCAGTTGCTTACGATCTCACCTTAGACCAACTCATCCATTCCACCTGCTTTTTCTTTCACTTGTCTGTTCCATTTTAGCGTACGTAGGTCTGACTCTTTCTTGTTTGCCTTGTGATGCCCAAGTTAAGGCTACTGATGGGTATTCTTCTGGAAGACAAATCTCAAAGTAGACCCTAATGTAGGTTTAGAATACGGTTTAAAATCAGACCTCTCTTGTTATTTCTGGTAACAACAATTAATTTTTTCCACTGGACTGCATTCCATGTATTTGTTTTCGTTATCAAATAGAAAAACTTAGATTGCATGATTTTGAGCTCTTTACCTCCTTTGAACTTTCTGAAAATATTGTTCAGAACTATTCTGTGCACATCGATTCCATCATCTCATTTTTCAAACCATTTTCATACTTTATCTTTACAGAAATGATATGATTTTCCAACATACGGAGATCATACAAATGCTGATTGAAAATTCCGATAAAATTGGTATGATGCCACCATCATCACTTCTATACCAGACATCCTTACTAGGATCGGAGTTAACTACATCCACTGATATAATTGATGCTGGACCAGGTAGATACAAGAAAAGAATGAGCGGAACAGTTCAAGGTATCTTTAATTTAAATAACTTTCTTTTGCAATCAAGAATGCTTTTGAAGAAATATTTTAAGGTCACTTTTTATGATTAATGTCTAAACTATTAAAAAAAAACTATTTAAAAAAAAACTATTAAAAAAAATGCATCTTTTTATGAGATGTTTGTAAAACAATCTAAACATGACTCTTTAGAGGTTAATTTTAAACTACCTAGTTATCTTTCTTACCAGAAATTCGAGAAAATTTTAATCTATATTCCGTTACACGTTAAGAAAAGAGTATTGCGATATAGGAATTAAGTAATCATCATGCAGCGACGTCCCGCGTGGGTGTCGAACCTAATTGGCTGCTGAATTGTGACATAAACAAATGCCACTATTCGGCAGTCAATCTAATTCGACACGTTTGATTAGATTGACCAGATTGGGCTTGCGAGGTACCCAAGTTAGAAATTTATTATCAATTTATTCTTAGTGCAAGTTTTGATGGCTTTCAAGATGTTAAAACTTTTCTCAACTCATTTTTTTTTTCTTTCAATTTCTCTGACGTTTATTATTACTCACTTGAAATCCAAATTGTAATTGTTGACCTGCTGCACCATACAACACTGAAAAGTACAACACGTAAATATCATATTTCAACTGCATACTATAATTATCCAAACTACTGAATTTCGAAAGCTTTGAACTGACAAGCGAACTTCCAAGATTAATTTCGTATACTGAATCAATATATCTTTGGGCACATACCTCTACTTTTATGAACATAATAAAATCTAGCCTTCGTATAAGATTTCTTGATATGCTGGTTACTGGGCCACAAGGTTGACAAGTGCGAATTATAAATAATATTTGCCTAATGATATTTTCTTTTCTTTTTTTCAAAAAAATAAATTGTAGGGTTAAAATTTAAATTTCAAGGCATTTTTAAATCTTAAAGTAAAAACCTTTGCCTTTCCTTGTTCAATGATTTAACTAAAGAAATGTTGCCGGGATAGCCTGGTCGGTAGGGCGCTAGGCCCATGTTCGAGAGTTCGTGGATTCGAACCCCGCCGGCCGAAGACTCCCTGTGTAGTTGGTGACTGATGCACGTTAAAATTCTGTCGAGTCGCGAAGTCCTCAATGTCCCCATAACAAATCAAAACCTCTGGGGGTACTGGATTGAAGATCGATCGTTCTCTGATCCAGGTCAAGAATTACGATTTGTGGATGTATGAATGGGTCCGCCCAATAAACTGGTGTGACGTGTGTGGGGCTGAAAACAAATTCTTGGCCATAGATGGCGCCACTGTAAAACAAGAAACGTACCCTCTGCCTTAAATTTGCTCTGTTTCACCAAGCAGGCTTGCTAGTGTGGCAAGTGGCATTAGAAACAACAACAAACTGTTTTTGCTGCAAAATAACGGTTTTTTGTCTCTTTCAGATCTTATGAGTGGATTCAGGAGACTAGTGGGACAAAATGTATCCTTCAAGTCCACCAGCGTTTCTGACTTGGCAGAAACTTCTTTTCCAAGGTCTGCATCCAAACGTAAAGCTGAACCAGAACATACAACAGCTAAAAGGCAAAAGTATGCCAGTGTGCATTATTGTTCTCTCTTTACGATTTACTTTTACGATAACAGTGTGCATTACTGTCTCCTTTACGATAGAAGTGCATTGTTCAACATTGTTCAACATCGGTAGATATCATATGATAATTGATATTCATTGTATATTCTTTCATCACAGAGTGGATATTCACCGAAAATAATATTTTAATTCAATCTTCCATTTCGATCTTAATAATTCAGCTATTGAAGTTAAGTATGTTAATTCAATTCGGTGTAATACTTGTACGCTAGCTATCGAGACATTTTTTTTCTTCTTTTTTGTTTCTCTCCTTATTTAATTCTAGATTGCCCAAGGAAGTCATTTTGACTGCTTTTTAATTTCAATTAGAAAATCAATGATGTATATAATGACACGATTTCTTAGAACTTTGTGACTTTTATAATTATTTTTATCGTTGATATTTACTAATAACTTGCTATATAACTGAAAAGAATATCAAAAATATTAAAAATTAATTTTAAACAAATTTCTTTATACATTAGTTATTCTTTCACAAAGCAGTCATTTTGACAGCTTTTGGGCAATATATGTCTTTCAGTCTTTCTAGTGTTGAAGTTCCATTTTGATAATGTTGTAGGCTAGTTTTATTGCTAACCTGTCGACGCACTGCAGTCTGAATCGAAAAAACCGCTAGCCAAAAATCTAAGCGTTTTGATAAACCGTATGTTATGTAATTCGTAGAGTTATTGAAGATCAATGATTACGAACATGAAGTCAGATTCTCTCTGTGGTTAATCTAATGTGGCGAAGAAGATTATATTAACGATATCTGTTAATTATTATTATCAATAACATAATAACAATAACCTACAATCGTTACACTTAGATGAATGAATATCTATTTATTTTTGGGATTCATGATAGCTAATATGTCAGTTAATAAAAACTTGAAAGCGGACTTAATATTTTTATTGATCAAAATGAATTTTAATTAAAATAAATTTAAAATTCATCAGTTTAAACTGTGAAACAATCGGGATTGGAAATTAGATATTTTAAAGAAAATGGATAAAAGACTCTATATATTTCGAAATATCGTGCATGAAATTAAAAATTTGCTCATATATGGTAAACTTATGGTATGGTAGCGCATAATATATGGCAATTTTATAGCCGTCAAAGGTGACCAACATTTTTGAATTTAATGAAGTTTCTAAGAAAATCAATAATTGAAATACATGCTTTTTAAAAGTCTATATGAGCAAGTAAAATGCAATTTTTATTTATTCTATTCTATTCTACATTATTAAAGTATAGAATAAGCGAGTTCAGGTAAACGATAAAATTACTAACGCTAAAAAAAATTTTTCAAAATATCAAAATGCAAGCAAATTATTACGAGACAACTTCCCTTTTGCGTAATCCTGGTGAATCCAATCATCACCTCCTACATCAGAAAACCTCCACACAGTTTTTTATAAGTAGTCCGCGCAGACCATTCAAAAATTGAACCGGTTGTGCGCATGGAACCCATATTCTCTTCTAAAGTTGACTGAGAGAAATTTATAATATACACTTGAGAATTGAATCTGTAATGGTTGACAAGTAAATAAAACAAACCAATCATATTCATAAATTAAACAAATTTTTAGACATATATTTGCTACCACTTTCTTATTTTTACTAGATTTTGTATCAAGTGGCTCTTTCGTAAACTGGTTTACCTTCATAATGGTCTGATCGGACTACCTATAAAAAACCGTGTGGAGGCTTTCAGTTGTAGGAGGAGTTAATCCAACTAACCAACAAAATGAAATACAAGTTTAGGAATGAATGCAGGAATAAATTCCTGTATGATTGTAATAATTGATAATTTGCGACCCTTACGTTAAATTTCGTTGTTACGACCAATAGATATAGGTTGATTTGTTTTTTTTCTTCTTTTTTTTTTGTTTATTAGAAAATTACATTCAGAGTAAAGGAGTTTGCTCTTTCCAATAAGTATATTCAAAATAACTACGTTCACAACTAGTTGCACGAAATCAGCTATGCGAAGATAGCCCCCGAAAATGAGGAAAATCAAAAATTCAAACTGCAGTCGTTTGACCATTTTTTGACCACAAATGACCACCCTTTAAATTTTTTTGACCACCCTTATTTTGGACATAATCCTGAAAATTAAATTCGGGGGCTAACTTCGCATTTNCAAAAATTGAACCGGTTGTGCGCATGGAACCCATATTCTATTCTAAGTTGACTGAGAGAAATTTATAATATACACTTGAGAATTGAATCTGTAGTGGTTGACAAGTAAATAAAACAAACCAATCATATTCATAAATTTAACAAATTTTTAGACATGTATTTGCTACCACTTTCTTATTTTTACTAGATTTTGTATCAAGTGGCTCTTTCGTAAACTGGTTTACCTTCACAGTGGTCTGATCGGACTACCTATAAAAAACCGTGTGGAGGCTTTCAGTTATAGGAGGCGTTAATCCAACTAACCAACAAAATGAAATACAAGTTTAGGAATGAATGCAGGAATAAATTCTTGTATGATTGTAATGATTGATAATTTGTGACCCTTACGTTAAATTTCGTTGTTATAACCAATAGATATAGGTTGATTTGTTTTTTTTTTGTTTTGTTTATTAGAAAATCACATTCAGAGTAAAGGAGTTTGCTGTATCCAATAAGTATATTCAAAATAACTACGTTCACAACTAGTTGCACGAAATCAACTAAACGGATCATTATGTAATAAAAAAGAATCGATTAGTTGATTTCGTGGAAAAAGTAGACGTGGTCAATTTTTTCAAGCATTTGTATTCCACTGATATAGTTAATGTATACTTGGAAGATTGAGTTAAGTTATTATTTTGACTTCAGGCTCTATTTGTAGTTAAAAATACCAAAAGTATATATAGAAACGAGACTAAGATATAGATTTTACGTTTTGACTTTTCGCATTTAGAGAACTAAAAATCCTGCAATGATTTGTATTTCGTTTCGTATACGAAAGGAGAAAAAAAAACGTTGATTTAAAAAAATGTTGAACAGTGATATTCGGGGCACAAACTTATTGCTTGTTGATAGAAAGCAAATAAAACTGTTTATAGTAAACCACTTTTAAATAATGAATTTTAATTATGAATAAATTCTTTAAGTTTAAAAGTATCAATGTACTTAAAATTAAAAACACTTTTAAAATGCAACAAATACTGGATTGAGAACTTGATATGCATGCTGACATATTTTAAGTAATTTAATTTTTCTCTCTAATTATTATTAATTATACCTTTTGTTATTATTCAATGAAAATATTATAACAGTGTTAAAGGCAATTTCATTTTTAGGTATAAAATTGCCTTTAACCTTACCTTGTTTAAAAACTTTGTTTACTGTTCACAATTATGCTTTTTTTTAAGGTAAATTTTTTCAAACCGTAATTTTATGTGTACAAATATTTTGATAAAACCGCTACTCATAGATGCTAGAGCGGATTGCGAGAGAGAGAGAGACTAGTCATCAACAAAGTAACGCAATTGCAGATAGCCGTGCTGACACAGGAACTTATTGATCTATTCTGAACTAACTATTTAAACTTAATTACTTTAAACTTTAATTCCATTTTCAAATTTGTTAATTTAAAAATTCAATACTAACATAAGGATTAAAGAACTTTTGTTTCGAAAGAATTTTGATGATTTGTGTATTAACTTTTAATTATTGTTTAATTATCTAATTTTATTTTATAACCGTTGTTGAACAGCGGACCCAAATTTTTGGGTTTAAGTCTACTAATGTTCAACTCGTTTGCCTTCGTGGAGGACTTTTTGATGCAACTAACCCACATTTGCGCTACATGGAGAGGAAGACCTCGAGAACTTTCCACGGTTAGCCTGACGGCAAGGGGACTCAAACTCATGATCCGTCTACCAATGAGGATATTTCACGTCAGCACTGAGGTCGGTGCAAGCCGGGTGCGGATTCGTTTCTACCAGCCATCACTGGGGATTCGAACCCGGTTCATCTCGTTGGAAGGCGAACGCTCTATCCTCTGAGCAATCGTGGATCTTAATTAGTTTATTTTATATAACCATCTTTGAACAGCCGACCCAATTTTACGGATTTACCACTACTAATGTTCAACTCCGTAGCCTTGTAATTTTGAACCCAATCCAGGAGACAAGGGAACTCCTCTGGATCAGGTATTGGGAGAAATTGGCCTTCATGGGAACTTTTTGATGGAGCTAATCCGCATTTGCGTTACATGGAGAGGAAGACTATGAGAACCCCCACGGTTAGCCTGACGGCAAGGGGACTCTAACCCATGATCCGTCTACCACTGAGGGTGTTTCTCGTCAGCACTATGGTCAGTGCAAAGACGGATCCAGAATTCGTATCGACTGGGATTCGAACCCGGTTCGCCACATTGGTAAGCGAGCTCTATCCCCTGTGCTATTACGGCTCTTAATTAGTTAATTGGAAAATTTCGAAGCACCTGTTTGAAACATCGAATTTTAACTGGAGGGAATGGTAAAACCTCCTTAATGAGAGGGAACTTTGAGGCGCAATAACTAAGATCAGTGAGGTTGCAGACACGAAAGTGACATATTTTATTCATTCTTTATTTATTAAATAATTGTTTTGTTTGATTTCATCGATGATTGATTTTCTGAATATTTGATTAATCCACTGAGGCTCGATGTTGATTATTGCAGCCTACTAATTATATTGAATTTGAACACAGTACAAGTATAGTGTTGTATTTTTGTTTTTGATTAGGCAATCTATATCTTTGGATGATCTAGATAGCCCTACATATGTGACTCCTGAGAAGAAAGGTAATTGTATTATTTTTATTAGATCAAGTTTATTTTTTGGTGTCTATCATAGAGAAACATATTTTTCTCCTGACTCTTCATTTTCCATAACTACAGGTCGAACAATCCCGGAGAAAAGCAGTAGCAGGCATACTCGAAGGAAGTCATTTGGCGCTCTTTTTCTGCGAAAGAGAGAAAAGAAGAGGTAGTTATTAATTTTAAAAAAAAATTATAGTTCCCAAGAAGTTCACATACTGTTAAAAACAAAAAATTCTGAGGTGTGGTTGAATGTATTTTGGTTTTCATTTCAGCAAGAGAGACACGTTAAAGTATAAATTCAGTAAAGCACACGCATTATAAAGATTCTTTTCTCGGATTCTTGGTGGTCCCATCAAATCATTTTGATGTTTATGGTTAATTTTCCATCATGCGTTCATCATGCGTTTTAAATACGCCACAAACTTCCATCATGATGGAATTTGCTTCTTTAATGCTGTGGTGGTTAACCATCAAGAGAAGTTAGATTCTTAAGGACCAACAATCTATGATAATCCGTGATAGTCCATGATGTCTCCAACTATACATTTCCATGATGGAAATTCTTGTTGGTTCTCAGAAATATAACATCAAAACAATTTGGGTTTTTTTATGTTGGCCTATCAGAAATCAGTCCAAATTCTTACTTTAGAGTGATGGTTGTTCATGAGAGTTCCAACGTTTGATTTCTAAGAAACTATAATTGAAATTTCTGATGGTTTAACATGGACAATCAATCAAAACTAGTTGCTATTCTTATGTTGGACCATCATAAATTAGTCCAAATTTCTACATTGGGCTGATAGTTACCATAACAAAAATACAATGGTTCATGATGGAATTATTGATGGTTGATGGATGGATTGATGGACCAAGATTATGATGGTCCATTAATGGAAAACCATCAGATTTTGACTAGGGTAATGAAATCAGTACTCTCAGCATTTACAGAAATTTTTTCCCATTCTCACTTTAGCATGCTCCAAAATTAGTTTAAATTTGAGCATTTAGCATCATTCCTTTTTAATAGCATGCAGGGTGTTCGGTATTGATCACCCTTAATACATTGCTCGGTATATTGTATAAACCTAAGGAATCCAAATTAGGAGCCGCAAAAAATTTAGTGTAATTACCATTGCTAAAAACTAATGAATTAGAAGATCATGGTAGGAATTTTCTAAACACCACTGAGATTGCTCGATGAAATAAATCTTAGAGGTAAACTTTTTTTTCTGAAACAGCACTAAGATATCTAATTGAAAAATAAGAATATTTAAAGGAAAGCTCTCAATTAGATTAATTAAAGAAACGGGTAGTACAACTTTATCGAATCACATTTGCTCCATGGAGAAGTTTTGCAAGGAATCGTAAGCTTCGTTTATCCACCAATAAAACAAATGTAAGAATTATTTATTATTTTATTTAATAACAGTCGGAGAGATTTTGAATTTTTAGAAACACAATTTTATGCATTCTGAGAAATCGAATTTTAAACATACCTCTCTTTGAAAACTATACTTCTCTGAAACTTTTCGACCGATTTCACCCTAATTTTGTTTTCTTGCCATTTTTTTATGGTTCGAAACAATTATGAATACGCAGTCATTTTTTGGAGGACAAGGTTATTAATATTTTAAAATTGATGGGAAGTTCAAATTTTAAAAATCTTAATTCTTTCTCACGTATTGTGATTTTGTGGGTTACTCGCGTAGCTTTTAGACTAATCATGTTGTTGTTGTTGCACGCCCCCATTGGCCAGCAGTGCTAGACCAGGTCCATGACGTTATACACCCTCAAAGAATCCAACACCGTCCTTGGATCATCTGCTAAATTCTGCCTGGTGAGCCCCAGGCACGCGAGGATGGGGTGAAGCGAAGCCTGCTCTGAATTAACTGTTGTTACAAATTTCAAAGTTCTTGGATCCTTCCGAAAATTTCATTGATTTAAGGAGACTAATCATTGTTTATGTCGATCAGTTTATCGGAAAAAAATGCCAAAAGAATATCAAATTTGACTTCAGCTCCTCATTTTGGTAAAAATTTGTCAGTTACTTCATTTTTCTTAAAAACAAGACATAATTTATCAAAACAAAATTAGCCCAATCTGTAGCAAAAAGTACAAATTATTTCGGAGTTAAGGATTGTAAGCTGTGCAAAATTAGAAAGTATATTTTAATAAGTTTCTTCTAGAGTATATGAATTCTAAATTTTCCAAGAATTTCACATTAGATTATTCCTATTTTAAACCTTAGATTTGTATACATATCGGTTGAACACTAGTCCTATGGCAGGGCTCCCATGGGTCAGGGAAAGCATGGAATTGTCGGGTTATTTAATTTTGTCTCTAAAAACAGGGAATAGTCAGGGATATTGCAATTTTTTTTACAAAAAATCCTAGTAAACTCCTACATCATACCAGGAAAATAACCAGTCTCAGAATTGTCAGTAACAGTAATCAGTTATTGAGATTAGAGTAAAATAATTCTGAAATTCTGACATCTATAAAAATTATTTGTTGTTAAAACTTTACATTTAATTATACTTTTTTGCTCACAAAATTTAATATTTGACATTACAAGTAAAAAATCAGTTTCCTGATTAAGAATTGCATAGTATAGATAAAATATGATTTTCATTAAAATAATCCTGATATACTAGGAAAAGACAGGGAATTTTTTTTTCTGAAATTGAGTTGGAACCTTGTATGATATCACGGTGCTAAAGGGAACAATAGGTTTATCATTTTTTTTTCTTTTGTCAAGATAGTTCACAGTAACATTTGATCAAGCTATCTAATTTGATGCTATTTAAATATAGCTCAGTATGGCCGCTTTCCTGTTATTAAATTCACTTCTGTAAAGACCACTAATACCTATCCAATCACCGGCAGTTAAGACATATAATACAAATTTTTAATGTAAATGCCAGGTTAACTGTATCCTTCGAAAATAAAGTATCATTTGAAAACTATTCGAGTTTTGAAAATGTTCTTGAAAATTTAGATACTCAGTTGAACCAAAAAAAAAAAGAAATAATAGACAAAGCAATACTGTAGTACGTGATATTTTATTCTTTAAAAATCCAATAACAAGCTATTAAAAATATATATCTTGAAACTAAATACGTTATAACTGAATAATCTGAAATCATTCTTTTTTTTTCAGTAAAAAATCTGGCTCTCAAAATCTGCAAATGACGGTAGTCGATATACCGTTTGACTCAATTGCTTCAGGACAAGAAGGAACCAATTCAGCTCAAGTCGGAAGCAAGTGTCAATTGAATCTTAATTTTACTCATTCATTTCCAATTGAGGAAAAAGAATCGTCAATAGCTACAGCTGAAGAGAAACAACACACTGCCCCGAGGTCTGTTGCTCCTACTCGATCTGATAGCATTACTGTAGTTAAGAAGAGTGAAACTGCGAAGTGGTATGTTGAACAAGCAGCTGAAAGCATAAGGACATCAAGTTCAAAGGAATCTGCATCTCATGAAAAAGCTTCAAATATCGAAATAATTTCTAGTCATAAATCTGGGCTGTCCAGACAAGAAGCTTTTAGCATTAAACCTCCAAAAACTAGGCTCCAAAATGTAATTTCAGATGAAATATCTGAAAAAGATTCGAAACCTGACAACTTAAATGAGAATGTGAAGACGGATAGTTCAACTAAAATCCAAAAGAGCCCTTGCTTACATTCACACTCATCTTGCAATTTGAAATGTTGCAAGAATAAATCTGTATGTGAAAAGAAGACGAATCAAAGTAAAATAAAAGCAGAATCCATCAAAAAACGTCGTGCGCAGTCGATGAAAATTCCTCGCCAAAACGATTGTTCCGATTACGAGCAATCTCCAATGAGAGTGAATTCGTACCAGAATCTACCAAGAAATCTTTCCCCGTCTGCTAGTCCCCGAGAAGGTGTTTCAGCTGCAAACGTGACTCAGAGCTTAGATCTGTCTTTGAGTTTACTCCTGCAAAATTTCTGCTTGTCGCCCCCAATCGACGCACCTGAATTTCGTCTCAGCATTGATATTTCTTCTGATAAGAAGAACTCCGAGTTAAAAGTTAATATATCGCAGAAAGAAACTCCAGTGGAAAACCAACGGAAAAAGTCAAACGGATCAAGCGAAAATGAAGCAACCGATTCGAAGCCTCGGAAACGACTATCCAGCAATTCAGACAGTCGCATTCCCAGGCTGAAGAAAATTCCGAATCCCAACAGACCAAGCTCCTTTCACGGAAATCTTGCAACATCAAAACGCAAGGATGACAAGTTTGACTTAATTGGGAAATCATTTGGAAGGCATTCTACGAAGATACCTTTACTTCAAAAGGAAGGCAAGCCACTATCTACTCCGAAAGGAGGGCAAGACAAAGATCAACAGAGTCCGAATGACAGTTGTTTCAAGACACCCGATACCTCTTTTTACCACGATACGTCCACGTCTTGGGTAAACGGAAGCCATTACCTGAGTGCTTTGACTTCGCCTGATGATAGCATAGCTAATAAAAGAGAAAGTATTTTAAAAATCCTGAAATATAATCCCGGTCATGTGCTTTCCAAAGTTAACATGTTTGATAGCAAAGGGTCTAGTGGTTCAGAGAGCGATTGCAAACTTGTCAGAACATCATCGGAAAAGTACTCATCTGTCAGTCGTTGCACTCGCCCCAAATTAATAGTATCAAACAGTTATAATGCTGTAAGTAGGAGTGATAGTGTCAGATATAGGCAAACTCCGCATAAACAAGAGCGACCAGTCCCACGTAGAGTTTCATTCAAAGCTCTTGAATCGCCATTGTCCAAAAGTACTTTACCTAAATGTACAAAGGCTGCTCGCAATGGAATCGGCAGTGATTCGTCTGAACGATCTAAATCAGTGATTAAAAAGTAATATCGATGTAGTTTCCTATCAATTGATAGCAAATAAGATAATATATCTCATACAAAAGCCATAAATTGTTTACTGTTTCTTCGTTTACCTGTGGCCATCCTTAAAGAATTCCCATGTTTTTAGATATTTTTGTGTTGTAAACGTTTTTGTTTCATTGTTTTGTGTTCATAAAGTAAATCTTTCTTAAGTATATTTTACCTACTTTAAAGATCTCGAATAGTTTATTTTGATAAGATGATTACCAACTCATTAAATTGAATTTATTGTAGATTTTTTAAAAGCTTCAATTGTTATAGATAAAAATATATCTTTTATTAAAAAAAAACTTTGATATTTTTAATAACAGAATAATATGAAGTGATTTTTCCGGCACTTTAAAAAAAAAAACTAATGGAATATTAAGTTATAAAATGCAAAAAGGAAAATTGAAGGAAATGTGTGTGCATTTTCTTGAAGTGTTGGTGTTTTTAGTAAAACAATTTCTCAGTATTAAACTTTAAAAAAGTTTTGAAATTCAATTTTTCTTCTTTTAACTGGTTTAAATACGTGTTGATACATGACAATAGAATTTTTCTAAAAACTTTTTGAATTTTAATAGTTTTATAATTTTAAAAATAGCTTTGCAATAGCAAATCGAAACGTTGTAAGCATTGTAGCCTTAAGTAGACGATTATTCGTTCATAAAAATTAAAAAATAATTTTTTATTCAAATTCTTTTTTCTAACTATTAATGTTCAAACGTATGTTAATGCTTGAAAATATATATATATATATTTTTAAAAAGAAGTTTTGAGTTTAAATATTAATTTATAACAGTTTTTTAACCGCGAAGAGTATATGAACTTTATTGCAACAAAATAAAAATTGTAAATGCTTTTTGAATTCTGTTTTTTTTTTAGAATACTTTTTATTTTCAATTCATACTATTTTCTATGTTTGAAATGCAAATTATAATTTCACCAACAGTTTTTAGTAAAAAAAATTTTTGTTTCTGATATTAGCAATAGTATACTAAGTCACATTGTTGCACGCTATTACTAATGTTATAGGTATATTAAGTTCTTGCTATTTCTTCAATATTTTTAAAAAAACTTTTTATCGATTCGATGAATACTAGTTTTGTTCTTTTTATGTGATTTCTCAATCTCTTAAATTTGAAACCTAGTTTGTTTGAAAAAAGTAATAAACTTTCAAAGTGTAATGTATTTTAAACATCTTAATTTATTAACTAACTATGCAAAGTATATTAAATTTTCCCATTTTATTCATTCTTTACTTTTTAATCTACTTTTGTATGCTCAATGTAAAAACATTGTTTACATTTTTTAAATAAATATTTTTTATGCATAATTTTGTTTTTTTTTTGCTTTTAGAACTCTTTTTTGTGGGTGTGAGGGCTGGCCTGTGATGGGTACTTTACCTCTAGAAACTACGCAATTTCTGTACTTTTAAAAAGCAATTTTTCTAGTGAGGTTAAATTTTCGAAGGTTAAATTCTGATTTGTTGAATTAATATTTCAACAAATCAGAATCTTAAAAAATAGTACATTGGATTTCCACTTGTTTTCAATTTGATTCACCTCCACTCAAAACTACAATATATTCTCCAGATTTGAAATGTTGTAGGGTATTTGGGTGCATTAGATGGGAGAAGACTAAGCAGATCTGAACGCAAGGCGGAAAAAAGAAAAGACTGGTAGAGAAGTAGTTTTCTTTATAGTTGATTTTTGTGAGTTGAGTAATGTAAGCTGTTTATTTTGAACTATAAAACTATTCATCACTTTTTTTCTAAGTAATTAAGTCTTATGTGTGTTTGATTGCTAAAAAAAAAAAAGCTTCGTAGCCATAGACACTTTAATTTTCCCTATATATATATAATTTATTTTTTGAAAATGGGAAAAAATTTCGAGTTTCACATTTAAGTTTCTGACGCATTAAATCTACAATGTAGTTTTTTAATTGCTTTTTTCGGTAGCTATCGCTACGAATTTCCAGTTTTAAAAATGTCAATGTTTTTAATACAACAAAATTGTGATGCAATAATTTTGAATGTTAGAAAAATCCAAGTGACTTTTTGATCATGTTTCTTAAAATCCCAAATTTTTAAATATGACATAATGACTCGAGACTTTAGAATCGTGCAAATAGTAATCACTTTTGACATGCTTTATTTATGTACACACACATATATACTCACATTTATTCTAGACAAAAAAAGCCAGTGCATTTTTTTTTCTTTTTTAAATTATGCATTAAGTAATTGAGACTTCTCAACACTGAAAGTAATCTTTTAAAAACTAAATGTGGAAACTTGTTTAATGATTTTTGGTTTATTGGAACATAATATAAAAATTTAGTAATCATGTAACAATTACATGTTAAGTTTTTTATTCCTCTGAATAATCTAAAAAATGATAAAGTATGCCACAAAACGCCTCTAGACTATTTAATCAAAATATTCACTTTATTAGAGATGTTTTATAGGCATTAACTTTTCTTTTCAAAAATTAAACTAGTTTATTTAAAAAAAAAAAGAATACATATAAAACTTCACACGTCATTTCATAAAAATAAAAATGCTTATTTAATGTGTAAAAAAATTTTTTTATCGAACTATTTATCATAAATTTGATGCTTAATAAGCAAAAATAGAGATTTACCTTTCAAAAAAATAATAAATTGGAGGAATAGAAATAAAAGCTACAGAATCTATGTATTTTGCTCAATATTATGGAAAATTATGTTTATCCTAAATTAATTTAAATTAAAAAAAATTTGATTCTCTAATTGCCATGTCTTGACACCTTCTGTATGTTAACTTCCAGATTTCCTTTATGCAAATACTTTTTTTAAATAGCAATTGACATAGAAATCAAATTTTTAAGTAACTAGCAAATTTTTCGAGCTTGAACATAATACAGAAAAAGTGACCTAAAAATATGGATACTGCCAGTTCTTTTAATGCTGTAGAAAAACTTTACTATCATTGTCCAGAAGAAAACCATTAAGTAGCAGAACAAGAATAAAAGCTTCCATGTTATTTACTTTTAGCTATTGTTTTTTTACTTTACCTTCCAAATTTACACTAATTAAATTATTTAAAGAATAAAACTGATATAAAGACATTTTTGATGAGTAAAAATACTTTATTTTGAAAAAACAAACATTATACAAAAACATAAGGAAATATTATTGTTATTCATATACATTTTTTAATTTAAGTTTTTTCTTAAAACTAAAACAAAGTTTTTAATTGGATATATAAAATTATATGATCAAATAATTTTTTTAAAATCTATTTTATAATGTTTTTTCTTTAACAAAAATAATTTTAATTCCTTTAAAACTGAAAATAAAATCTAGTATTTACACTTTACAGAAAATAGCTAAAAATATTTTAATAATCTGTAATTTTAATGTGAAAAAATAGCAAAATAATAAGCCCAATAGTACATATATACATACAAAAAGGTGGTACCATTCTAAAGATAAATAATTTAAACAAATAATGATTATTGTTCACTATTATGTCAGAAGCAATTTGTTTGGGAGAAAAAATTTAAATGCAATATAAGTCGTAAAAATCACAAGTGAAATAAAAAGAAACGCTTAACAACCAATCAAACTTGTAAAAAAAAAACTAAGTAGATCACAATTTAATAACTTAGGTATATCACAGAAAACAATATCTTTTATGATATTTTGTTAAAAATTATTCTTAGACAGAAAATTATAATTTGCAACATAGTTATCCTAAATGTTAGGAGGCACCTTAACTAGTCTGGTTTTTCGGACAGAAAGGTAAATGATCATACACAAGAGCACCAGACTTAAATATTTCCAAACATAACCAACATAAGTGGCTTTTACAATTGAAACATTTCATGTGATTACAACCTTCAGTTTTCTCAATGATCATTTTACAGTTGGGACACTGTTTACATGATTTATTATTTTTCATCCATACCTGTTTAGAAAAAAAATACATATTAGTGTAACTAGAATTAAGAGAACTTTATGAAAGAAATTCTCATATTTAATTACTTAAAATTAAACCAAATAGTAAAGGTTACAGTCATATTTCAAGGAGAGTGAATGGAATATTTTTATTTATCTCATCATAGAAATATTGCAAGAGAGTCGCATCTTTTGGTTCTATTTGTAAACACTGCAATAAGAATTTATAATGAAAGTAAAGATTTGAGAAATTATCAGCAATAAAAGTCTTATTCTACGAATTTTTATTAATAATAATAATTTATTTTATTACAATATATTCATAATTACATTATTTAACTAGGAAGACATATTTTCAGCTCCATTTTGAAAAACAGGGGAAAAGGGGAAAACTTTTTCATTAATTTTAATAAAGATTTGAAATGATTTTATTTATAAGTATACATTAATAAAAGTCTTACTTTTATTGTATATTAAAAAGATTTTGTTGACTGTTCCCTATTCTTAAAAACATTCAACTCAAAAATAAAACATTATGACTTAATAAAAAACATAAAAAATTATTAATTAAAGCATTTTAAATTTATAAAAAAGTAAGGAGAGATATCCCCAACAAAGTGTGAAATGCAAATGCTTTGAAAAACATGTCTGCATCCAGACGTTCAAAAATATCAATGATTTCTAAATACTTAAAAGTTTCTATTTCCCAGAATCGTGCTAAGCACCACTTATATTTACTATCTCTAGATTTCTAAGAGATGCGTCAATTTCATTGTAAGAAAAACTGATATTATGAAGCCAGGAAAACTTATCCTCAATTTTATCCGTTTATAAGAATGGTAAAAGCTTATATTTGAATTAATATTTGGAGAAGTGTCTTATTGAAATGTAACACTAGCAAAGAACCAAGAAACCAATAGCCATATATATAGCATACCTGCCAACTTTTAATCCTTTCCATTATAATTTTTCCCAGTGGTATTAAAATGGAATTAAAACTTCAATTTTAAGCAAACAAATACGTTGTATTTGAGAAAACTTAAGTTGACAACCATGATAGTAACGCATATTGATATATGTGCTTAATTTTTGTGAGAATATTGGTGATCAAAATCATTTAAAAGTTAAATTTATAAAAGAAAAAATAGTATATATTTACTACTACTTTATATATGAAAATAAAATCTTCCGGAAAATCCGGAAGAGTTGGCAGGTATGATATAGCCGATAAGCGGCTATATAAACGAAAAGCCAATAGTTTAGAAACCAATTGTTGATTATGAATTCAGGAAGAGTAATGAAAAATTTCTATCATGCAACACTTTATTACAAATTAAAAAATTTGATTTTGGAAGCCACCAATCTATTGTACTTTAATTTACTAAAAAAGAAAAGGATAATCATTTTGTGTCAGAAATCATCAGTACTGGCAAAAATTGGAGGTATTAAAGCAAATATTTGATGCAAATAAATAAAAACAAATTCTTTAATATACAGGGTATCTGCTACATTTTAGATTTTCAAATTCATGACTTTCCATGACTAATTCCAACAACTTTTCATGACTTAACGAAGTTACTATTTTCTCCGACAAAGACAGAATACTAAATTTAAAAAGCATTATAATAACATTCATTGAAATGATAGGTATAATCAATACTGTAATACTCTGCATCTTCATATTTATTGATTTTAATTTTAAAAAACAGAGAAAAGAAAGAGTTGACTTTCCATGACTAATTCCAACAACTTTTCATGACTTAACGAAGTTACTATTTTCTCCGACAAAAACATAATAATAAATTTAAAAAGCATTATAATAACATTCATTGAAATGATAGGTATAACCAATACTGTAATACTCTGCATCTTCATATTTATTGATTTTAAATTTAAAAAACAGAGTAAAGAAAGAGTTGAAGCAATAAAATAGCTGAGCAAATAATTTTTTCTTCTTTTTTTGTGCAGAATTATATTCTAAAGATACTTTTCTTGTTCATCAGAAAGGAAAAAAAATACTCCTGATTTTTCTGTTCTCATTTCGGAATTAAAAAATTTTGCCAATGACTGGCTTGCTTCAGCTAGAATTTTAAATTTATAAAATAAAAAAATTAATAACAATAATAATTCTTTCCATGATTTTTTTTTAAAAAAAATAGTTAAAATCACGACATTTCATGACAAATTTTGTTCAATACCAAAAGTCATGACTTTCCAGGCGCGCAGATACCCTGAATATAATAATATGCCATGTCTTTTATTTATAGATTTTAGTTCAAAATGGCTCTTAACGAAGTCCATAACTAAAATGTTATCTAGACAATCAAGTTATTGTTTATAATGTATTTTAAAAGCTGAATTAAAAAAATTTTTCACATTAATAGTACTAATATTTCAGGAGTTACGAATGTTTTATGAATAAAAGGTGCAGTTTTATGCTGGTTTATACTAGTTTAGACTAATACTGATTTATATGACTGTAATTGCCATCTATACAACTGATGCATAGAGTCTCATGTATTTTGTTTTTATGCTGAATCTAATAAAATTCAAGTTAAGTCAATAGGAATAATTGTTTACAAAAATTTTATGGTTAAAGATATTGATCTAACTTTTATGTTTAGAGATTAAAATATTGATTTATATTAATCCAAGAATAAAAACTACTAGAGCTTTAAATTTTTTTTGAGGGGGAAAACAAAAAATACACAAGAAAAAATGCCTTACATGTCAATGAATCAATTGTCAGGTGTGTAAATAGGTATAAAACTGTATTTAAAAACATAAAATCTTCTTCGATAACTTTTAAGTTGTCAGCTTCAGTGTCTCTGTTTTTTGTCTTATCCGATTTTAAGCACAAAAATACATAGGGAATACTACCTTCACATGCCTGGATAACAATGTCAGACATGCAAATGGGTATAAATAGAAAACTCTTAATTTTTATATACAACAAATGGTTCCCAAAAGATGTTCCATGAAAGCCTAGAGTACTGTGAAAGAGTTACAGAGGTAAACCAGGAATTTTCATATTTATATACATCAATAATCTATAATTTATGAACTTATCTATGTAAAATGCCAATAAAGAAAAGGTAGCAAAATATAAAGAATTTTTTTTTTCAATAACGATCTATTGAATAAATTATAAAAAAGATAAGCATTTATAAAAAATTCCATAAATATTTTTGATTGAGATGGAAATCAAAGTATTATCAGTGAAAGGATATTAAGATAAAATTAATTGCAAATAACTTACTTTTAAGGAATAGTCTTCATCCTCTTTTGAATTCTGGAAAATATCACAGTCCATGCCCTTATGGGAGAATGTTTGACAACTGTAAATAGACATGCATATAAATGTATTGAATTGTTATATTAGTAAAATAATCATAACAGAAATCACTAATGTTTAAAAATCGCAAATATATACAGTGAGTTCATGATCATGCTTATAAAAAATTCATTAGTTCATATACAATAGAAGCACATTTTTTATTTTGACCAAAATAATTTTGAAATGTTTTTTCTGAAACCTGAAAAAAAATATTGAAAATTATTTTTTATTAATACAGTAAAACCGGGATTTAATGACACTCGTGCTTTTGAAGTTTCTTCAGCTAGGTTAACTTGTGTCATGCTTTTCTTTCCAGATAGGAAAAGAAGAATGTAGTGTATGAATAATAGTAAGTATTATACTTTTACACCTACAGCAGAGATGCCAACTGCTCCAAACACGCCAAAATAATTTTAAAAAACGGCAAATAACTACAAAGTAAATTTTGCAAATATTTTACTATTTTTGCTTGCTTTTTAAAAGGTATAGCATGGCTTAAGTACTATAAAGTGGCGAATTATATAAGCCTATGAATTATTTAGAAATAGTGGTGAATAAACGTCTACAAAATTGAATTTATTAAACCAAGAATCACAATTTATAAACTACCACTTTAAAATATATATTTGCTGTCCGGAGCAAGTTGGCATTTCTGCTACAGTAAATGATCGGTGATGCAGGGTTGCCAGAGAAAAAAATGAACAAAATAATAGCTTTTAATAGCCTAAAGCATGAAAATAGTTGCCGAAAACTATGAATATAGTTGCATACTGTAAAAAAGTTCTGGTACTTAGTGCATCCTCTAACACTATTTGCCTAAATACTGATGTAACAAATTTTAGTGCAGGAATAATAGTAAGTAATACCCTTTTATGCAGACCGATGGCGGTCGGTGATGCGTAATTACGTTGATAAGAAATGGCTTCCAGAGGTTGTGTAAGTTCTGATTGATAGCAGTCAATCATTCGGTCACATTCCTAATTTGCTTGATGCATTATTTGTAATAAAAGTGTTGTTATAAAATATGTTGAATGGATTACACAAATAACTAACACAAACCTGCACTCCCCATAAAATAAGCAAAACATACACAAGTCTTTTCTCACATTTTGTCACACGTGTACAAAAAAAGAATTGCATTAGAAAAAATGTTCAAACAAATTTAAAGAACATGGATTAAAATTAAATTTATCTAACCGCAAATTTTTCTGAAATGAAATGATTTCTTAGAGCACAAAATTGACGCGAATGGATTGCACAAAATCAATAAGAAAATTTCACCTACGTTCAAGGCAATCTTACCAATTTGATATTGCACATCGGAACACTCAGCATATCGGAACACTCAGCATCATGGAAATACAACAGGGTTCCTACACTATTTTGAGAAAACAATATCCTGACTTCTGCAGGTTTTTCCTGACCTTTTACTACTTAGTCATAAGTATCATAGATTGAATAGGATAAATACTTATATTTTAAAGGGGAATTGCGTAATAGCACTTTATATCCCAAATTATATTCTCAGAAAACTTGTGAAACATATTTTTAATTATCATGATTAGATTAAACTTTTAGTGTGTTTTTGTAGTTAGATACGAAAACTATTTAAATAAAAAGATCAAGAAAATCTGTTGGATTATGGAAATATTATTTTATTTAATGTTAAGTGGAACCAAATGCATGAGTGTCGTCAGGATATAAAGGATTAATCAAATCTGCGAGACATGTATCAGTATCCTCAAATAATATTTACTCTTAAAACATACTAGAATAGGGGTGCACAACCTGCGGCCCGCGGGCCAAATGCGGCCCGCGAAAGCTTCTAAACACATTTAAAAAAATTTAAAAAATGGCAATTTTTAATCGCACTTTTAAGTCATCACGTTTTGACACAATCAATTTTAACAGATTCTTTAGTAAATGTACGTTTAACGCTGTTTCTTTAAGCCGATTTTATAGTAAATATAAATGATTTTTTTTAAACAGTCATTTCCGCTTTTCTACGTGATTTNTGTCTCCATCTTGTTCTAGATCCTTTTACAGCATCTAGCATTTTTTCATTAATGTCTATGTTTTTTATTCTATTTATAAATGAAACATAATCATACACACGCCTTTGTAAAATAATAGTCTTTTTTTAGGTTTTCAACCAATAAGCTTTTATTGATTGAAAACCCCCCTTCGACTGTTGCTTTATCATGAGAGAGGATAAGAACAATTTTTATTACCTCCCACAAATTTTCACATTTTTTTTCTCCGTGCAAATATTTCGACATTCTTTTGCTGTGGATTAAAATCTAAGAAACTCTTTTGCTCTTCTTTTTTTTCTGGCAGCATCACAAAACAGTAAAAATTCCTTTTTTGATTTTTCAGCTGTTGTTTCAGCTACTATTGTTTGTAAACCAGCTATTCACACAAAGAGCAATAATAAACCTAGCAACCCTATCAAAAATTCCCTATCATTGGATACACAGGAGGAAAATTACTAACAGGATAGGTTCTACCAGGGAAAGAGGAATGTTATTATGAAGAAATTACATATTTTGAATTGCAGAATTTTTCCTTGAAACTTTATTTTTGCCTGTCAGTCTTTGAATGAACTATAGTTTTTTTTATTTTCCTAACTTTATGAATACGTAAGAAAAAATCCTGACTTCTCAGCTTAATTTTAGAATAGCCTGACTTTTGCAGGTTTTCCTGACCGTGTAGGAACCCTGCTTTAGTCAATGCTTTGTATGCTATTTTATTTTTTTAAAAAAAAAAAATAATAATTTTAAAAATGGCAAAATATGAAAAATAAAATTAGAAACTTAGGCCTTCTATCATAGTTTTCAAAAGATTTCGCCTAATTCCTCAGAGAAAACTAAAATTCACATTAATTTTGAATGCTAAATTTTCATATTGGTATAAAGATAATTAACTTAAAACACATGAATGAATTGGTCCTTAAATATAATAAAAAACTTACTATGCACAGATGTCATTTAAACAAGCAGGGCAATGGTAAATAATATCACTTTTCTTGGAAACTCGATAGACAGCACGGCAGCCTGGGGTGTGACAATAGCTGATCTGACCAGCATGAGTACTGACATGATGTTGAAGAGCTGCATTTTGAAATTCTCGTCTAAGCTTTTCATTCTCAAGAGACAAAATTTTATTGATGTCAATAAGGAAAAATGGTTGTCCACAATTCTGTAAAGAAAAATATACAATTAATATGAAATTTTAATTAGTAGCAGCTATAAATCCTTCAAAAAGTATAAAAAAAATTCTTTATTAATATAATTAGAATAAAAAAATTTCCTTATAAAACATCTTCAAAGAAAATAGATTTTAACATTTAGTTTACAGGAAGAAAAATTAAAACATCTAACTAAGTATCTATTTATAAAGTGAGGGATGACATATATTCCATTCGGTCTTCGTGCTGACATTTTTAAGCCTTATTTTTAACCTATGCAATGTCACAGTTATATTTAAAAATTCATGCAATTTAATCATGTAGAGATCGACATTGTTTGCAAATTGATGATTCATTTGAGAAATTCTCATACAAATATGATTGATTTGTTATCCAAATATGATTGCAGTATAATTTGTCGTTTTGCATATTATAGTAGCACATTTTATTAAAATAATAATCCTTTTTTAGCAAGCATCAAGTTAAACATCAATTAGAGTGATTCTTAGTAAAAATAAAATTTTTAGGACTCCATATCTAACTTTCAGTAACATTTTCACAACCAAATATACCAATTTTTTTTATACATACAATACTAATTACAATTTACTGAGTAAAATGTATACTAGTTTTTTTTTTAAAAAAAGGATATGTTTCTCATTATTTTTTAATTAATTTATTCATTCAATCATTTTCGTTTTATTTTCTGAATTATTCACATTCTTTTATAGGCTGGCTTTCAGGAATTTTATAAGACTTTATATTTATCACAGGGTTGGGTTTTTGACGTCAAAAAGTGGTTTTTGACATGACAAGGGTATNAACAAATGAGCAATTTAAAATGCACCCTACATGATGGGCATCAAATCCTAATTAAAAACAAAATTTTTCTAAATTTTTTCGTAAAATCAACAAAAACAAATGAGCAATTTAAAATGCACCCTACATGATAGGCATCAAATCCTATTTAAAAACATAATTTTTCTAAATTTTTTCGTAAAATCAACAAAAACAAATGAGCAATTAAAAATGCACCCTACATGATGGGCATCAAATCCTATTTAAAAACATAATTTTTCTAAATGCGCCCATTTTTAACACAGTTGCATTCTAAGATAATTAGAAAAAGTTGCATGTCTCCTGTATGTTTAAGTTACGCTATCTTTTAAATATCAATTACTGATGAACTCAAAAGTTTTTGATACTTCAAATGGGACTTAAATATATGCAAATCCATTATCGGACAAAGTTATTTTAGGTTCTAAAAGCAATTTTTTTTTTAACTCTAATGTGGAAGGAAAAAAAAAACTTGATCAATATGTACGTGTTAGGTATGACTATGCTTGAAGAGATTTTATCAAAGGTTTTAAAAGACAACAGTGGTCATCCATGTCCTGTAGCACTGAAAGCCTGGACTGGATATCAATACATGAATATCTTGGCATAAGATTGCCTGAAATAGAAAAAAATAAAGTATTAAAAGCGTAATATTATCAAGTTTTTGACCTTTTTGTATGAATATTCAATTAACACTTCAAAAATACTTAAGAGTTTCTTTATACAACTCAGCAGCAATGACATCTTAGATGTGATATTTTAAATTTTACAAAAATCAAAGATTTTTAGATGTCCTGCTTGAATAATAAATTGCCAGGCACTTGTTAAATAATGGACAAAATTCATTACTTAAAATTAATATCAATAGATGGTGCTGTGCTAATGACTTTTTTCCTCATATTTTGTTACATTTATATTCCTTATTGTGCTGTTTTTATTTAATAAATATGTTTGTTTCTCCATAGTCATATTTATTTTTGGCATCCAAATATCTTACTAGTACAATTTAATAGTAATAAAACTTACTGGAAATTTACCTTTTCTTTTATTAGATTAATTATAAGAGTAAATGCCAGGAACAGTTTCATAGTTTTTTTGTTTGGCTTACTTGGAAAGAGATTACGTATCCAAATGATATGAATGAGTACTTTGAATTAATTGATCAGCATCAATTACAAAATAATTTACTAAAAACTGACAGAATTTCAACTTATAACAGTCTCAACTTGTTAAATGTAATTTGTTTAAAAATATATAAGCATACACCCAATCTTTTGATGTTCAAATATCCATCTTAAGACAAAATCCACCAACGATCACAATGGTTTGTCTCACTCTGTTATAGGTATCATACTATCTCTTTTTCCTTGGCTAGTGTAAAATTATTGTCGAAAAAGAATAAAAACTGATAATTCTGAGTTTTTTCTCCACTACACAAATTACCCTTGAATAATGCATTTCTACTCAACTCTTTACAAATCCAAATGAATTTTTTTTTTATTCTTGAAGATGCTCTTTTCCCTTATGATGAAACTCAACCATCAAAAATGTGTGGATAAAGAAAGGAAAGTTTAATGTACCTTTTGTAATTTTGATTTTATTTTCACAAATAATCTAAATACAGATTTTTATTTACTATAGTTGGTAAAATCCTTCCAAAGTACAGTCAAATACAAAATCATCTCCCAGAAAGGTGATATTTTATAATCATAACATGACCTATTATAAATTCAATACAATCATTCATTTAAAAAAAAATAATAATAATTACTAGTAATTAAAAAATTGTAATAGCTTTTTTTTTTTTAAAAAATTTGTTAAATAAAATTTGGAAGAAAGAAAACATACTGAATTTAGTTGTTTATAAATTGCATAATTACATAATTTAAAATATTTCAGGAAATTCCTATAAGTTATTGTGTATCTAATAAAACAAGACCGTAGGATTAATGGTTAAAACACATTTTCAGAAAGATAACTGTCAAATTATAAAAACTGTTTAAAACTGTCCAAACTCATACTAGTCTAAGAAAAACAATTTGTCTGAATTTTGAAATTACATGAATCTTACAAATTTGTGAAAAATCAGAAACAGAATATACCTCTTGAGCACAAGTAACAGGAATAATCTTGCTTTTTAGTTGTAAAATTAGACAGGATTTGCAGAAGGAATGACCACAGTTTTCAAGTCTATAATAATCAATGTTTACAGGATCTAGACATATAGCACACATACCACATCCAACATCATCATCTGCTTTCTTTGGATTCCTTGTATAAAGCTTGGCACAAATATCTTCTAAATGCTCTTCAACCTTAAAATTTGATATTAAAAAATTAAGATAGATAATTATATAAGAGATAGCTGTTTATGTTTATCGAAGTTGCATTTTAAAATTCTAGTTCAAATATTTTTTAAATAAAATATACAAGATTTTTAATACAAATATGTGATCAATGATTTCTTAAAACTTCTGAACCTTGGATTTCCAGAAACTTCTGGATCGTGGTTAGCGGATTTTTTCCGCAGCACAATCATCTCTATATTATTTACCAAATAGAATTAAAATGGTAATTTTTGGTAAGCTTTTGCAATTAAATAACTGAGTTTGATTGAAAAGAGAGGCATAACAAACTTTAATACTGTACTGACTGACTACAAATTTCAAAGAACAAGGTTGGAGTAAGAAGAACGGCGAGTATGAAATCAAAAGTTTGAAAAACCACTGAAAGAGGGAGAAAGACTAAATTGATTCAAAATGGTGTTTTTTCTTTCTTTGAGATTTTATTTCTTTTCAAGTTTTATTTTGTACATTTAAAATAATTTAAAGACAAAATTTACATATTAATTTTGGGTGTATTACGTTTTCTTTCCCCCTCATTGTGCAAATGTTTTTTGATTGAATATTAAATATGCTTGTAGTATATATTATATAAGACAAATCAAAATTAAATTTTTATGACTGTATGGAGTGACTTTAGTCACCTCATGTTATGGAGAGCAAAATACTCTCGTAAGTTTAGTTATATAAATTTTCTTCTTTAATAAAAATTCTTGTAAGTTCAAAGATGACTTTTTTATTATGCATGCTTAGCATTTTCCACTATGCACTCAACTATTCCAGCAAATACTTTTAAAAAAGTTCATTTGGGTTTTATTCAAAAAAAGGAAGTGATTGCAAGAAAACATAATTTTTTTCTATGTTATATATAAAGCACAAAAAAATTAAATCAACAAAAATTTAATAATTAAAAAACTAACTCAAAATTTAAAATAACTAAACCTTGTAAAAATTGCCTATTTTTACATTAAATTCTTTTTTTGTGTGTGTGTTTGGAACCACTAGTAACAAAATTTTTCTAAAACAATGTAAAATATATATGTAACATCTAAAATAATACCATACAGATACGTGAGAAACAAGTGAGGATAAAAAAAATAACTTACTTTATTAATGTTGCGAAATTCACCTTCAACTGTAAGATTACCAAATTTCATATCAATGTTCGCTGTTTTTAAATCAAATTTCGTGATTAGGCCATACAAATCAAATCCATATCTAGAATAAAGTTTTTTCAAAAAGCCTGGCGGTATCTGCGAGCTTTTCAGATCAAAGATCTTTGTCTTGAGTAACTTTGCTGTTTCAATGAACGAATGAATTTCTGCTTCAGCCTTATAACGCATTTCACTTTGACCATATATAAAAACAATTTTGCTATCAGAATCACATTCGATGAGAGTTTTTGTCCGAGCTTGGATTTCATCTAATTTTTTCTTACCACTATCAGTGAAGAGATAAAAATATTTTTTGTTACGGCTGCATTCTACTTTACGGGCACACACCAGACTTAAAATCTTGTTATTTATGGTTTTAAGTTTTTCAATACTTCCGCAAGAAAATTCAATAGCAACTTTATCTTCAAGAGAGTCAGACAACTTTGTTACATTAACCTTTCCTTCCTGTTTTGTGATAACACTTTGTATATCCCTCCGCAGAAAATTATATACATGCTCCTTGCATTCAACCTGTGACTGCAATATCTCCAAAATATCAACTTGAATGTTGTTAAGCTTGAGCCTACCTTTCAATTGCTGAAATGCAGTTCTTCCATCCTCATAGCACTCAAAATAAGCAAATGCTTCATAATTTTTGGAAGTAGATGTTGGGTACACAACGTTAACAGCAACTTTGTTCGGAGGAGTGAACCTACTCAGGCTCTGATGCAGCTGCTCTTTAATTTTAACAATATCATTTTCTGAAACAGCTAAAGAGTCCCGTCGATATATTTCAACACCTTTTACAAGTTCCCTTAAGAAATCGGGAAGTGCTTCAGATATTTTTTCTTGAAGCAATCTTTCGTTTGCTGATTGAGGTATATTTTTCAAGTTAAGACAGAGATCATTTTGAGAGGGTGTCACATTGATATGATTGCTATCAACATACAAAGATTTGGTAGATAATTTTCCAGAAACCAACACACGATCCTCAGCAGAGGAGAAAAATATGGAACCAGTACCTTTCGCAAGCAAACGAGGCCATTTAAACTTGAGTTTATATAAAGGCTTAGAAGATTTATTGACTTTTGGAACAATATTTTGAACCCTAACACCTTTGACATTTTTTTTATTTAAACATTTGAGAGCATTTTGGGCATCAGAAACAGTTAAATAAGTCACATTAATACTATGTTTATATTTTAAGTTTTTTTTCTCAAGAGTCTGTATTGGACCAAATTGCCTCAAAATAGATTCTAACTCACTTATCGATCTTTGGTCGATGGGCTCAATCGTGATCTCACGAAATTCTCCAGGCATTACTATATCATGAATCAATCCACCTGTCGATAAACAATAGTAATAAAATCCTTCATCCATCTTGATGACATCAGTCTCTTGTACCATTTTCTCCCTTTCCTCATTCACTATATCTTGAATAAAATTAGACACTATTTGATGAAATTTTTCCACAACGTGAACAATAATCAATCCTTTGTCTCTACAAATGTCAATTCTAAGATTTCTAATTTCAGTTAATTTTTTTAACAGATACTCAATATTATTAATTACAGAGCCTCCTTCACCTAAAATGCAATGAGACAGAATTTTTTCTCCAAAAGGTCCCAAAGTTATGGGTGGAATTTGTAGCTGTTTTAGATTTTCAACAGTATAATTACCTTTCAAAAATGCCTCGTTAACTGTTTCTTCTTTTAAGGGTGTTACATCAAGGATATAATTCTTTGAAGTTTCCATAAAAACTGTATATACAAGGAATTTAGGAGGTACTGTTCTGAGGTATTTCAATGACGAGGATGGATGAATAAATAACGATTCATTGATGTTGGGAGACCGATACCCAAAGGAAGCATGCCCTGAATATATACATAAATTTTCAATAAAACTGCTAAAAAGAATTGTTTCAAAATTATTTTTAAAAGATAAGTTATTATATTGACTGGATACTTTAATACCGAGGTCTTGTCGCAGAGTGAATAAAATTTCTTTGACCGTCTTGCGAGCAGAGCTTAATGCTTTGAAGCTTACACAGTTTGAAACACACCAGTTAAATCGATCTGTTTGGGACACTTCCAGCCATGTTTTATAAATTTCTAAAAAAGTACATAGATCACCACTTTCTTGGCAAAAGTTTCTTTTCTTTCGATCAGATGTTTCTTTGTTGTCATTAAATCTCAAAAATATCCTTCCTGCTTCAGAAACTAGAGCCGCAATTATAGCAGCCTCATGACCCATGCCAAATTTTACACCTAATAGAATAAATTTAGCAAGTCTAGGTTCTATAGAAAGCTGAACAACTTGTTTTCCTAATTCTGTTAATTCATTCTTTTCAATCAATTCCAAAACCTCTAATGAATTGATTGATCTTGTTATGGCTTCTTTTGATGGAGATTCCACAAAATCGAAACTACTGGGTTTAATACCAAATTCATAAACTTTCAATAATGCATTAAGTAAATCTGTTTTCAGCAACTCTGGGAGAGCTCGTTCAGGCATATTTTCAAAATCTTTTTTAGAGTATAAACGATAACAGACTCCGGGTTGAGTGCGTCCAGCTCTACCTTTTCGCTGTTCAGCAGAGCTTTTATTAATTAAAGTTGGCATCAAGCAACTTTTATTTTTTTCTGGGTAAAAGATCATCTCTTTAGCCATTCCACTATCAATTACGTATTTAATTCCAGGAATAGTTAATGAAGTCTCAGCAGCGTTAGTAGCAAAAATTATTCTACGTCTATCATTAGTACTAGTTTCAAAAACAAGCATTTGATCTTTTATATCAGACTTGCCATGTAAACTCATTAGCTCTAGCATATTTTTATCAGGACACATTTCTTCAAACAATAAAATAGCTTCATCAGTTTCTGCTGGTGATGACAAAAATACAAGAATATCCCCTTTCGATTCTCTTTGGTGCACCCTAACAGCTGTTTTGACACATTCCTTTATATACATATTTTCTTTATTTACATTATGTTCTGACCAAATTATTTCAACAGGGTAAGCACGTCCAGGCACATTTATAACTGCACCATCTGGAAGATTTAAATACTTAACAAATACGGATGGATTTATAGTCGCTGATGTTATAATGATTCTCAAATCTTGCCTATACCCTAAACACTGCTTCAACAAACCAAGCAATAAATCCGTATAAAGAGTTCGCTCATGGGCTTCATCGATAATGACACACGATACTCTTTTCAGATTTCTATTTCGCAAACACTTTCTCAATAAAGCGTAATCAGTCATATAAATAATCTTAGTTGATTCGTCAAACTTCTTTTCAATTCCAACATCATATCCCACTTCTTTTCCTACTGAAGATCCTACCTGAGTACATACAAATTTAGCAATGCTGACTGCAGCTATTTTTCGTGGTTGAGTGCAAATAATAGAACCATTATCGGCAAATGAAGTTTGCAGGAGGTATTGAGTCAACTGAGTGCTTTTTCCTGACCCAGTTTCGGCAACAATAACAGATACAGGATAGTTTTTAATGGCATTGAGAATGATGTCTTTTTGAGAATATATTGGTAAGCCTCTTTCAAAAGAATTACACTCTCTACTAAAATTTAACTTAAGTTTTTTCAATTCAGTAGATCCTGACTCTGACACAGAACACTGACTTGCCAAGTCTTTAGCTTTTCTAACATAATTTTTAAAAACTGTCTCCATAGCTCTGAGAGTATCAAAAGCATCTTTTAAACTTAAATATGCCTCGTTGGGGGTGTTACCAGACTTCTGAAATTTTAACGAATTTAATTCATCTATAATTGTATCCATTTTAGCTTTATGAGTAGAAATATATTTACAGGCGAATTCATCAAAATACTTATCACATTGCTCAATTAAGACATTCTCACACAAACAAGGTCTCATCAGATGTTTCTTCACTGAACTCAGTGAGTTAATATGAAGTTTAGAAATATCCTTGTTCCTATGTTTTAATTTATAGAGTTGCCAATGAGCTTTTGAAGCATCTTCATTAGTATCAAACTGAAGAATAAAAGATTCAGCAAAATCACAACACCTAAAGACATCAAAGTTTATGGACCTTAAATGATTACTGAAAAATAACTTCCACATATCTAATTTTTTAGAATTCTCAGATACTGTGATATGTAAGAAAAATCCTATATCTTTAACTTGTGGCATTTTTGAGGCATCAATTCTTTTTTCTTCTCTAGAATTAATTCTATCAATTTCCCTGCCATATTGAGAACAGTTAGCAAGTTGCGAGCGGATATATCTCTTCTTTTGTGGAGTATGGCTCATTGAAAATTGCTCTTTTTTGCCATACATACTATTAAAATTTTTGTTGCTTAATGTAGATACAGAAGTATTTGATGAATTGCTTGAAAATTCTTTATTCATAACATTATTTGAGTCTAAGTTCACTAGGGTTTCATTTAAGCTTTCTTGAATGTAAGATTTATTGCCTTTATCATATTGTCTTAGTTTATTTTGGGGTTTACCTGGAGGAGCATTACAATCAAACACTAAATCAGACTCAGTATTTAAATTTTCTGTTGATTTAGTTAGTAAACAAACATTATCATGATCAGTCTCATGACTAAATAAATCTGGGGGAGGTAGTATATTAGGATCATTAGCCTTAGACTTCTTTAGTAAATATAATTCATATGTTCTTAATTTCTCATAAGCAGAAGCAACCTTCTTTTTGTGTCTTGGTGGCAAATCTTCAATTTCATCGGTATTAAAAAGACCAACACCTATTTTGTGGTCTCTTTGTGACACATAGCTTTCCATATCATGATATTTAAGACCTTGGCGAAATTTCTCAGTATCAGTGTCTTTTTCACAGGCTGCATAGGTTTTATTTGGTTCTGGCAAGAATGATGATGCTGCAAGATGGATATGATCACTACTGGCTTCATCCTCTGTTTTAATAGCATCACTTAATGAAACAGGAAAATTTAACTCATCTCTATCCGGTAGAGCTTCCATTTCTTTAAGATTCTGCTTTGTCTAACGAAAAAAACATAGTCATGGTTAATATCCAGAAATTAGAATCCTTAAACTAATTGTAACAAACAAGAGAATCAAGACTAAAATCTTCCTAGGATAGTAAAGAAACTAGAAGTAATACAAGTGGTCTAACAATCAAGTAACTAATCTAAATACTTTTGTAAAGAAAAAATTTATATTATAAATTTCGAACAGGGGTCAATCTAAGAGTTATTGCCAAGGTCTTGTTTTCATTACCCTAGGTAAATTATTTTTGTCAAAAAGTTCAATTTGAAACAGAAGATTGTGAATTTTTCTAATATTTCCATAAAATATTAGATACGTCATAAAAAAAACTACACTAAAAATTAATTGTCATATTAAAACAAACACTTTTAAAATAATCATAAAACAAAGTAAAACCTTTTTTTCTTAATTAAAAATTATATGTATACCTATACAGAATGCTTCCAGGAGATCTAGCCAAAATCACATAGAAGTTCATGAGATCACAAACAGAGAGGGTGTGCTAATCCATGTAGCAAGCATCGATGCAATCGAGACAAAAGCTCTTACAGGGTATGCCAGATTTGAACAAAATATAAGCACTATTTAAGTACTTTTTAAGCACTCAAAAAATATTTTTAATCTTTTTCCAAAAACAAAATCATAATAAGGATGTGTGCAGTAATAAAAAAAAATTTCTATCGCATAAAGTTCCTAATTTATGAACACAAAATCAATAAAATTCTAAAATATTTTCACAAACTTTACATAATCATGATAAAATATCTAGTTTCTGATAAATATTGCAGAGAGAATTTGGAAAATCATGCATTTTTTGTAATTTAAAACGACAATAAACACAGCAGATAAAAAAAATCCCTTTTTAAAAGATGGAAAATAAAGCACTTTTTACAAACCCTGAATAAAAAAAGCGTCTTTAAGAACTTTAAAACCTGCAAATCAAAAATAAGTATCTTTAAGCGCTTTTTAAAAACGCTATGCACCTTATTTTAGCACCATCTATAGTATTACTGATATATATGCAACTAACGCCGAAATCTCTGCTTCGACCTTTCACTTTGGTGAAATTGTTTGAAACACCCAGAATATAGTAAAATAATGATGCACTATAATAATTAGTCAAATAATGAAGATAGCAGATTCAAAAAAGTGAGACTGCTTGCTTTATGAAATTAATTTCATAAATCTAATTTTTAGCAAAATGTATGAAGCAATAATGGGTCATAGTGAATTCTTTTAACAGTTTATTATTATTATTTTATTTACGTAAAAGTTGTCAAAATAATCATTAAATTCTTGGGTAATTTAAAGTTCAATTTTGATGTGTTATAAATTTGTCGTTTTAGCAAGCTTCTCTACCAACTTTTTATTTTATTTAATAATGACCAAACTTACAGCGATTTCACAAAGATACATAAAACTCGACTTGAACTTTGTTTCAGACTCTATCCAGAATTTATTATGGGGGCTGCAACAAAAAGAGCAAATAATGACTCATTGCTATCTAGAAAAGCAACATTATGATTCTAGTGCAAAAGTGATGATGCAACAAAAAGGGCAAATATTTATTCTTTGCTATCTAGAAAAGTAACATAATGTTCCTAGTGCAAAAGTGATGATTCAAAAAGTGATTAAAAATTCACATTCTGTTCAGAAGCACCCGCAGGCTGCACTACACCAGTCGGCGGGCTGCAGGTTGTGCACCAATACGTTTATTATAAATATTGGAATATTAAAAAATTATTAAAAATCAGTAGCAATAACTGCCAAAAAAAATAGTTGATATTTGAGCACATGAATTTAATTCTAAAATGCACAGTTCGAAATTTTCATGCTTAAAGACTGACAGCCTTTAAACATGAAAATTTCGAACTGTGCAACTCTGCAAATTTAGAACTGTGTGTTCGAAATTTCGAACTATTTTTTACAGCCTTAGGCTGTAAAAAATAGTAGGATAAAAACCCACATGGAACTATTTGTAGTAACAATTCCTGAAAGTGAGATTGACAAGACTTAAATGATTATAAATAATAAACATAGGCGGAATATGAGAATACTTCATATGGACCATATATAAATAAAAGTCAAGTGTATTGTAAATCCTGATGATATTTTGATTTTTTTTTTGGCAATTATTCTATAGATTTCCTCATGAGTTTTAAAATGTCATGATTTAAATGTCTAAAATGTTATTATTATCCATAAATTCTGAATTAAACCTTAGAATTATTACATATCAAGTACATAAAATGATGCTACTTATACATGAAATTTGCAAGATTCAATAACTTTGAAGAAAAAAGCGAATGATAAGAATATGTAGATTACTTTTTTGTGAGGATACGAAGCAACCTGACCTTTTTTTTTTCCTAGGGACTCAGAACTCTGTTATTTATAGTATTAAAATAAATTTCACTTGAATAACCAATTTCTTCAAGTGTAAAGTAAAACAAATATTTCCCTAATTTAAATTTATTAACACAGCACAACATTTCAAAGAATTTCTATTTTTCAAATTCTGTTAGAAATTTGTTTTTTCTTTTCTGTATTGTGATTAGTAGCAGAATCTATTCAACTTGTAGGCATCAACCCGCAGAAAAACAAGAAAAAAAAATTTCAGATGGGGACCAACTCAAAAGGTTTAACTCATAGCAATTCCCTAGAAGAGGATATTTCTGTATCATGATCTGTGGCAGAATGTCACCAAGTCATGGCAAATTCCGAGCAGTGGCCTAGGAGAAACTAAAAAAAAAAAACATCACAGAAAGGGACCAAGTCAAAGGGTATAACCCCTAGCCCACGAACGGAAAGACATCGACATGCTTTTTTTTCGTCAAATTTTACCACTTCAAAATCAATTTGGCGCAATAATTCAAGCCACAGAATTATCTCCATCTGTTGATTTAAAAGAACATCATAAATGTTTAGTTTAAACTGATTTTCAATTGATTTAAATCAACAGATTTCACAAAACAAATTCCAGTTAATTTAAGTTTGTATATAAAAGTGATTAGAGACTCTCTACTGGTGTAGATCACTGCTTGTTTCAACTATTATTAATTACTTCAAAAAATTCCACATCTGATTCTCGAAACTCAAAGTTCTTAAATTATGACAAATTGTTTTATCCTGTCCTTCATTTTTAATTCTCATAAACAAAAATATGTTTATCAATAAACAAAACATAACTTTGGTAGTACAAATTAATTAGTCAATGAAATTAGCATTATCAAATTTGAGAAGCATACAATAAACAGGGTTTGTGATTTTTTTTATTATTTTTTAAAAAAGTAAAAAAAAAATCAGATTTTTTTTTATTGAGCTACACTGTAAGAACTTTGATTTATAATTAAAAAAACTTTATAAATGTTGAATTAAAATTAAATTAATATTAAAACTATATTATAACAATATTTCAGAAGATCTAACTACTTAAAACAATTTTTCATTATAGTACATAGCTTTAAATGCATAGCAACTATTTTGAAACAAATGCATTATTGAAATTTAAAGACTAGATGAAATAGAGAATTCGAAGAATACTTTAACTATTAAAACAAAGTTTCAATTAGCAAACCATAATTTTAATTTAAAATTGTGATTTCCTTTTTTTTCTTCTCTTGATTTTTAAAATGACAAAATAAATGCAACAGGTTGCGATTGCGTTTATAAATGTAGTCAATCATCAAAAAATAAATATTTAATCTATTTATTTTTATAGTAAAATATTCATTTTTTAATCCTATATCAAAACAGGTAAGTTAAGCGGAAATTTTTTTTTAAGAATCTATGTACTCATTGGAATTTTTTTCACAAAATTTCTTTATAGAAAATCTGATCATGTCAAAGATAATGTAAACATGCACCCTGTAACCAGTTAACAACCCTACTGCTTTAAATGGACTTTGAAGGGGGGAAATGACGCTATATCATGACAAAAATATCTGAATTCGTCAGCATTTTTTTTTTTTTAATTTTTGGCATGGTTTTTTTCCTTGCATTTTTTTTTTTTTAATTTTGGGTTATTTCTTTTTAATATAAACTCAGCTTTAGAAATATAAATTTTCAACCAACAAAATATTATGTAGATTTTAATTCCATGCTTTTTCAATCAAAAGATAAAATTTCAATTATTTTCTTTTTTTTTTGGTGAAAAAAATTCATGTTTATTAATTATTTTCTACAGATATGCAAGTTCATATTAAAACAACATTGAATGTTTACTTTAATCTGTACTTTCAATTTCAATAACCAAAAGATTTTTGTAAATGTAATTTCAAAAGAGCTGGAATTCATCACACCAAGAAAGAAAGTAATTTCATTAGCTAAAATAAATTAATGCAGCATTTCATTTAAAATAAAATTTTAAAACTAAGAAAAAAAATAACAAAAGTATCAATAATTTAAAACACTTTTTTTCAACTTATCAAATCAATATATATATAAAAATCAGTTGATTTTAATGATTTTTTTAAAAAGATCATTTGATTTAAATCAACAAGCCCTGACAATAAATAGGGAGAAAATTTAAAATTGATAAAATGGTTTTCTAGAAAGAAAAAAAAACACCTTGAATTACCATAAAATGATAATTCATGTTTTTTTTTTCTAGAAGAATAGACAACATTGAACCAAAATAGGCAGGTTGTAACATAAACAGACCTCTAATAAAAACAAATCTCAAGTAACATTGATTTTATAGTAATAATAGGACAAAGCAAAGCTTTAAAATTTAACTTAAAAGAAGCACTTAAACTTAAAAACTTAACTTAAAAGAAGAGAAGCACTTGAAATACATAAAACAGTAAAACAAAATGATAAGGAAAAGTAATAGCACGTTTTGATTTTCATTGGTGTAATATCAGAAGTCAAAAATCAAACAAATTATAACTTACCAGACAAAATATATATATCAGAAGGTTTCACGTTTATGAGAAAAGTTTTTAAACTGGTACTTCAAATTAATCATAAATAAAAATGTTTCGATATCGTAAAAAGTTTTCGTAAAATTAACAATGTTTTGATTTCCATAATTCACAGAAGGAGGCCCAGCTTAAATTTCCCTCGCAATGTGATTGTAGGCTTATAAGCCTTCAAAATAGGCTTATAAGCCTTCGTCAAGTAGAAGAGGACAGATAGGAGAAACAGCACCAAGTAGTACCGCTCTCTCGCAATGTGATTCGTCAGAATTTAATGGATAATGTTTGTATAACTACTGCTAGATGGCAACCTAAACAGCTTTTTGATGCTTAAGTTCTCACAGTCTCCTATTTCACCTCTCTGAATCCATGAAAGCTACAAGCACAGTAAAAGAGCTAAAGCTCCGAAACGGACTGACAACATGGTCAACAGTCTACTCAAAATTTTGATAGACCAAAATAATTTATATATATATACAAAGAGCTCGCCGCACTTAACTATGCTCAATAATTTATATATTTATGCTGTTTACTAAAACATCGTCATTTCCAACTGAGTTAAATGAAGGCTTTTCTGATTATACTTGGAATGAACTTCACATTTCAAAAAGTCTTGCAATAAGTGAAAAACATATCCGTTGAAAAGCTTTGAAAAAGTACATTCTTTTTCAACTGCAGTCTTATTTATGTAGTGCGTGTAGCAAAACATTCTGATGGGAAGGTAGTTTAAATAAACATTCTCTTGTTCATATTGGTAATAAGCATAATTCAAGCATTATGTGTGAAAAGCTTCCTCCAAGTAATAATTTAAAGAAATACTATGTTTTTCGTAGTGGAAAAAAACTTTATTCATGCAGTTTGTGTGATAAAACATTCTTATTAGAACGTCATTTAAATGCACATTATACTGTTCATACTGGAAAGAAGCCATATTCATGCAATAAGTGTGACAGAACATTCTCTTTGGAACATGATTTAAATGCTCATTCTATCATACATACTGGAGCAAAGCCATATTCATGCAATGTGTGCAATAAAAATTTCTCTCTGAAACGTAGTTTAACTGCACACAGTGTAGTTCATAGGGATGTAAAACTTCATTCATGCAGTGAATGTAATAAAACCTTTAAAAAGAAAAAAGATTTAAATGAACACTTCCTTTTTCATAGTGGTAAAAAACAGCTTTCATGCAGTGTATGTGATAAAACATTCGCACGGAAATCATATCTAAATATACACACTCTTTCCCACAGTAAAGGTAAACCATATGCGTGCAGTGTATGTGATAAAACATTCTTTTCAAAACACTACTTAAAGCAACATTATATTGTTCACACTGGAGTTAAGCCGCACTCATGTTGTATATGTGGTAAAGCATTCACATGGAAATCTGATTTAAATAGGCATTATCTTGTTCATACTGGAGAAAAACCTTATTCATGCAGTGTGTGTAATAAAACTTATTCACTGAAATCTAGTTTAAATGTACACTCTCGTATTCATGGTGAAGAGAAACTTTATTCATGCAGTGTGTGTAATAAAACTTTTTCACTGAAATCTAGTTTAAATATACACTCTCGTATTCACAGTGAAGAGAAACCTTATTCATGCAGCGTCTGTAATAAAACATTTTCATTTAAATCTAATTTATGTAAACAATCTCTTGTTCACAGTGAGAAAAAAACCTCATTCATGCAGTGTGTGTAGTGAAACATTTTTACGGAAATCTCATTTAAATAAACACTCTTGTTCACAGTTAAGAAAAAACTTATTCGTGCAATGTGAAGATACTTTATCTGTTAAAGATAATTTATAATCTCTTTACTGGAAAGAAACCTCATTCATAAAGTGTGATGAAGCATTCTCACAGATAACTGTAATGAAAAGAATATCATTGTTCATATTTAAAAGATATCATTGATATTTATATTTGAAAATTTGTGCAATGTAATAAATCTTTTGCAAATGGCTCTACAAATTAATATAAACACTATATTTAAACTTCAACGAGACATTATTTATGCACTGAGTTATAAAAATTCACAGGTAAAACCATCTTGATGAAATATTTTCGTTCTAGCGAGCACCCATATTCATATGATCTATGAAACAAAACAATCACTTGAAAAAGAAGTTTTAAATATGTAAATATTTTCTTCTTCATTCTTAATGCAGGATTTTAATGCATTATGTGTGAAAAATCTTTACAGTTATTTTACATAGCACTGTATTTTAATTAAAACTTTCTCATAGAAATCTGGTTTTCCTAAACAATATCTTGGTTATGTGGATAAAAACAATATCTTCCTAGAAAGCTCATCCATGCTTCTGAATGGCTTTGTTATTTACGGGCTGTTTTTTAACATTTTTGAAGCAGCTTGGTTTTTGAGATTTACCTATTTTTAGTTTTTTTCTTTTTTCTGAGCCATATATGTTTGCAGCACACAACTGTTATTCTCACTCTTAATCGCTTCAAACATCTGATTAGGAAAGGATATTCTATCTTCACAGGGTTCCCACTCTTTTAACAAAGCAAAAATTAATGCTTTTAAGGACTTTTTTTTTTAAATTAAGTACTTTTTTTTTAAATTAAGAAATTTTTTTTTTTGTTGAAAAATTAAGGACTTGATTGTTTATAATCGAATATACTTATGCCACCAGGGACAGTGCTAATTATTTACCTTTCTAAAAATATCAATAAATAAGAGGAATAATAAAAAGCAGTTTAATTATAATGTAAGCACTGATATTATTGTATTAATTAACAGGGTAACAAAGATAATTTTTACTTTACCATTATTTAAAAAAATTTATAATAGAATTTTTGTATAACTTGGTAGGGTATATCTTGATTAAGAGTTTGCTATGAAGACATCTGGAAATAATGGAAATTATAATTTAATTGTTCTTTTATTTTAAAAGAAATCAAGGTAAATTTTTCAATAAAATTAACTTATATTTTCATCATTTAGACATATAAATTGGTGAAAAATTGCTATGCTGTTGCTCAACCGCCTTATGTTGCAACTGGTAAATTAAATGTTACCTTGAACATAATATTCGAATTAAAATTAAATAATGATTGAAAATTTTAATTATTTTTATGATTCATAATCTAAAATCATTTAAAAAATAAAAAAACTTTTTTTTCTCCTTTAAACCTCATTTTGCATATTTATTTCAGTTGTTGATTGCATTAAAATAGTTTTGATTATGTANGGTTCACGGCGTGAACCACATAGGATTGCGTAGCAATTCTCGGGGGTTGGCGAGCGTTAGCGAGCAGGGGGCAGAGCCTCCTAGTGAATTAATATTCATATTATTAACCATCATATAATTTACATAAAACATGTCATGGATTCTGTAAATACTTATAATATTTTATTTGCTTTATCTTTCTAAATTAGTTGCTCATCATTTTTGCAATTAAACCGAAATTTTACCATAGTGAAAAGCACAAAGCGAATTTTTTTCTGCCAGGTTACATTACAGAATTATATATGTATAGATCTACATTTTTATATCCTCAAAATTGTTTGAGTTTTAATTCTTCAATTAAGTATGCCTTTCTGCTATGTGGCAATATATGAGAAAATAACTGTTTGAAATGCTTTAATTTTTATTACAAAATGATGCATACAACAATCACAATGCAAATTGTGATAAATTCTTTTAAAAAACACCTTCATATGTTACAGACATGTAAGGGACAATTCCTAATAAACATGTACAGAAAAAAAAATAACGAATATCCCTAAATAACTTTTAATCTAAAGATCGGACTTTCAGTTATTGGGACTGAAACTCAATGGTTTACAGGTTGACCTTAAACTGCTTATTAAATTGTGCAGGCGATGTTTTAAATTTCAAAATCAGACACGAAAGTGTACTTTTTTTTTCTCAATGGATTTTCATTAATAACCTCAAAATAAAGGGGATAGCCACCATATGGGGGGAATATGGCCCCAATAGTTTGTACACAAATTTACCCAAAACTTATTGTTAATTTTGTATGTTAATAATACTTTTTTGCATATTTTGCCATATCCCATGAACTTTTTAAGCAAAGTGAAACACTTGCACAAAATTATAAAATGTGTTTAATCAAAGATAATTTCATGCAAAAAATTATTTTCAAGTATTTTTTCCACATATTTTTATATAATAATAGTCTATAAGAGTTTGAATCTAAGGCATGAATTTTTTTACATTTTAAAGAACATAAGTTTAAATGGCATAATATAAAATTATTTTTTGCAATGAATTATTTTTGAATTAACAAACTTTAGAATTGTGTGCAAAAATGTTACAATTTACTTAAAGCAATTTCACAATATGCCTAACTTCGCAAAAAGTATAATCAACATTAAGGTGTACAAACTTTGGACTGCTCATCAAGCCATACTATTGGGAGTACATTTCACAGATTGTGATTATTCCCCATGCATTATTACACTTTTCTGTTTGATTTAGTTACTTAAATTATTGTCAGCAAAAATTGACTAGCATATTTGAAGTCACCCTGTTAGCCATTAATTTTGAGTTTCAGTACATGAAAATCCAACTATTACATCCAAAATTATTCAGAGTAATTTGTTTATTTATCATAATTTTTTTTTTTTGCAAACTGTACAAGGCACAATTTAGATCACAACAAAGCAATTATCACATGATCATGTGAATAAATTAATAATTTTTTCTTTTTTTTCTGCTATGAAATTTGTACAGCATGACATATGAACTCATATATACACGCGATAAATATTTTTTGATTATGCTGGGCCTTGCTCTCTGGACGTTGCATCACTATATTGTAAAATCCAATCCTCAGGTTGCACGTCACCAATAATCTAAAAATAAAAATGTATAACTATTATTTTGTGTTTTAAAAAAATGATAACATTTGAATAGACATACATAGCTATTGAATCAGAGGAGAATTATGTTTGAAATTCTTTGGAATACACTTAATTCTTGTAACAATTTTGTACAAAAAAAATAAATCATTAAAACAACAGTTCCCAATTTTTTTTCCAGCCACCCTAAATGACTGAATATTTTTTGGCCGGAACCCGACTTTTAAAAAAATTAGACTTGCAAGTGTGTAAATATGCTAACCAGAAAAAAATACAAATTTATTTAATAACATCTAATACGAAGAATAAAATTTTTCGTTGCTTAATCAAGTTAAGCAGTTGAATTCTCAAGCGTGCAGCCGCTTTCAGTTTAGTAGTTTTTGGCGTTTACATAAAACAAATTGAAACTTTATTAGAACTATTTATAAAAAACAATTATATTTTTTTTTCACTTTATAAATTATTTTTTTTGAAGACAAAAATATTTTGAAGAAATGTAATGGAATTTACAGACCAAATAATGCATTCAGCAAAAATTCAAAATTTTGTGCGGAAACACTACTCAATGCAAAGAATCTGGCAATCCTGAAGATATGTGTGTTTTCATTGTTTTTCTGTATTAGAAAAAAATTAATAATATAATTTGGGACATAAAAAATTTCATACCCAAACAGAGTTTTGGCTACAGAGTAAAACAAAAATAGGCAATTTGCAAAAATTTAAAACATTTAGAAATATAAGAAAAAATTAATAGAAAATTCAAGCAAATATAATAAAATATATTTAACTTTTCACATAAATATCAGGGTGCATAGCTAAATCTTTCAACAAAAAATAAGCATACTTTTTAAGTACTCTATACATTAATAAAATGCAAAATAATTTTCAGACTTTACGATCATGATAAAATAATTAGTTTCTAACAAAGATCTCTTTTCTTGATTATATTAGCCATTATAAAATGATCCAGAGATTTTTTGGTTCAATATCAGAGGGTGGAAAATGAAATTCAGAATATATTGCAAAATGCAGCAGAGATGCACATGCAAGTGCATTAATCTCACCGAACCCAACTTAGTATATGCACATGTAGACACGTAAGTATGTGATCCAACATGTAAAATGATTGGTGCTTTCATACGCTATGGACATGGATCGACGGTACACCGAAATAGTTTGTAGCTTAATGAATTGTGAAAATGCTGAATAGAACAATGTGAAAAGCATGCTTTTACATAATACAAGGAAGAAATCAACATTCCCTTTTCGAAAAGGGAAAATTAAGCACTTTTTAAAAACACCCACGTAAAAAGCACTTTTAAGGGCATTTAAAAACGAAAATCTAAAATAAGCACCTTTAAACACTTTTTAAAAACGCTACCCATCATGTATATTTATAAAATGATCAAAGTGAATACTCTAATGTAAAAATAAAAAATTTTAGGAAGATTAAAGAGAATCTTTTTACCAGGCAAGCGAATTTAAGCAAATCTTTTTTATCCACTTCCTGATATGCTCTTTCTCCCCAACAGAATTCATATTGAGGTGGATCTTTGTTAATACATTTATGTTCCAAATAATTTTGTTTCACAAGCTCTTTCGTCAAATAACCACGCACATCACCAAACACAGGATGTAGTAATCTAGCACTGCTCAGAGATAAAAATAAAAAAAATTAGGTACAATTTAAAAAATAAATACAATTATAATCAAAATGATATAAAGTATACAGAAACACATATCTGCATTTATACAGGTTTTAGAAATTAATTAAAAAACTATACAAAAAAAATTTAATCTAAGAATTAATATGCTTTAGTGTTCTTAACATTTGCGTGATATTTCGTTCCTTATGCACCTGCATGGAATAATATAGGGAGGGGGGGGAAACAGTTTCTTTAGCAGAAAAGAATCAAGTTAAAATTCAGGTAAACTGCAACTAATGCTCAAAAATCTAGAAACATATGATTTTTGAAAATATAAAAGACCTAATACAGTGTGATATAAAAAAATTCAGCCATATATTGATGAAGCAGGAGTACATTTAAAAAAAAATAACTTTACAATTCAAAATTCAACAGAGATTTTCTTTGATTGTAAGTACAGACCAGTCTCATTTAAGTGAGTTCATGTCAACAGCTGAAAATTAAAATTCAGCTATGTGCTGTTTTTATTATAACAGGGTTGCCACAGAAAAAAATTAACAATATAATTGCTTTTTAGCAGCCTAAAACATGAAAATAGTTGCCGAAAACTATGAAAATAGTTGCCTATTTTCAAATACAGACAACAAAATATGAGTAAAATTTCAAAAATGGTGTAATGTGTGGCACAAATAATTAGTCCAGGTTGGAAACTATTATTTATTCAAACTCTTCGTTTCCACAACACAAACAAATACACACACACACATATTCAACACATGAAATAATATATAAAAATCTCGAGCGAGAGAACGTTCAAAAGTCCGTGTTCTCATTTCAACTTCTTCGAACCAACTCCACATCTCCTCTCCCAAAAATGGCCCCCACTCGCCAAGATAGGCGCGCTTAATTCCATAAGTGTTATAATTTATTTCTGTCTCTGTTTATTAAAATGAAGAGTTAATAATCTTACGGAATTGAAATCTTACTTCATTTTTATTATACCATCAAAAATTTTTGGTGGCAAATTTTTATATAAACATTAGTGTTCTAGCACTATATTCAAAAAAATTTGTATTTTTGCAGAAAATTAAATACTTTTTAATTATTAGAAATCATTGAAAAAAATATTTGTTCATTAAAACAAAGACAAATTTTTCTAAAATATTTTCAGTTTAAACAATTCAAATTTTTTTTTATTTTTTAAGAAAAAAAAATTCTTTGTGTTCAGAAGCTATCACAGTCCGCTGGTTGTCAACCCAATTTATGCTAAAAAAACATAACTAGGAGCACAGAAAAGTCTCCCAATAGTCTCCATTTCCTGAAAATAGTAGCTTTTTTAACATTTTCAGGCAAAAAAAGTTGTTATAGTCATCTCAGGTCGAAAATAGTTGCATTTTAGTTGTCTGTGGCAACCCTGCTATAAGTACTAACGAAGAGAAGATTTAATGGCAGTGTTTTGCAAAGTTTAAAAAACAAAATAAAGCATTTAAAGGCAGCTAAGAATTCAGGTAAGGCAACAATAATAAAAATTAATAAGTTTTCAAAGCATAAGCAGTCAAAAATAAAGAATTCATACTTGAGATCAATATGAAGTGGTTTTAAGGCATTAGTCAGTTCATCTAGAAAGGAGAGAAAAACAAAATCATTTTTTTTAATAAAACATATTCACACAACATAACTAATACTAATTTTCTGAACAATGCAAAATATACAATAAAAATTGCAGCTGATAACATAAGAATTAATACAACAATATTTTAAGAGCATTAAGCATATTCTGTTTTATGAACTTACATATATTATTCATTTCCATAAAGATAGAAAAATGACAGAATATTACAGGTCACAAAAGTTACAAATTTGAAAAAGGATTACAAAAGTCACAGATCGTGTTAAAAACATCCACATTTGAAAAGCAATGTGAATATGGCCAAAGCAATGATAACTGCAGAGAAACCATCAGAAATCGCCTTGAATACATGATGGAAATTCACATTTATAAAAAAATATTTTTAAAAAATAAAGAAAAAGAAACAACATGTGAAAATAGCTATAAAAGAAATACCGACACTTAACCAGCAAAAAAACCATTAGTAAATTACATATATTTGCGATATAGTCATCGCGAATTAATCGTGTCTAAAAGAGATAACTCAAATGCAAAATTTTTGTGTCATAATAACGTCCAAAATTAAAAACCATACAGAAATGGCCAAAGAAAGATTGAAAAATTATGTGCATTTGAGACAGAATTACATGTCAAAAAGTAATAAGTTTCTTCATTTAATTAAAATTGATAGAAAATAAGGAAAATAGGTAGTGCTTGTCTGTAATGCATTAGAGGTTAAAATTAGCAAAAAAAAAAACTCTAGCAAAGTACACTTAAAACAAGGTTTATCTCAATTAATATTTTTGTTGTGAACAGACAAAAAGACAAAATAAAATTTCATTCTATTAAATGCAAAATAACTGGAAAGCATCACTTTAAAACAAGCATTTAATCAAAAAAATTATTTATTCAAGTTACCATCTGTAATCGATCCTTCATTCATAAAAATGACGGTCAGAAGATAGAAGAGCAAACCACGTTTTTGAAGTTCTGAAGAAGAACTGAAACAAAAGATAAATGTAATAAATATATATTTGAAAATAGTATAATAATTCATTTTTAATACAACTTTTTGTAGTAAATGTTATCGAAAGTATTGAAAAATTCTATTTTTAAAAGTTAACAATAGACTCTTCAAAATTTAGCTTCAATCCAATAATGATAAATAAATAATTTTACACAAATAAATATATTTTCTTATTTTATTACAAAATAATTGTATTAATGATTATACTTACAGGTCAATAAATTTTTGGATACCAAGGTCGGGCTTTAGAACATTTATCAACATGAATTCACCTTTTCGTTTTTCACATTTAACTAATTCCATTCCATAAGTCTGAAAGAAAAAAATGGTAATTACACTACTGTTTAAATTTCAGAGAATTTTCGTAGTTTGTAGATTATTTCTAGAATCATTGGAATAAATTTAATTAAATTTGGTATGATAGATTGATAAAATATAAACAAGATAATAGTCAGCGTTCTCCCCGCGTTTTTAGAAGGCCGGCTGGCTACTTACCCTTTGATCCCAATAAATGAGCCCTCTTTGCCAATATAAACTGCCTATTTATTTATATTCCATTTTAATAAAAATTAATTCGCTGTTTAAATAATAACTACACACTGGTAAAATTACCTGTGTTAATAGATTTAATTCAGATTACTATTACAAATATTTACTTTGTTATGATTATTCTCAACTAGTTGAATTTTATAAGCTTCTTTTTTTGGGGGAGAGGATACTAATAAATTTTCAAAGTGATTTTTAAATTTTAATATTTTTTTAAATAAATATCTTTTTTAAAGAAAAATGAAACTTTAAATTTTCATTTTCTCATAATTTTCAGTTAAAATTAGAGAAAAAAGTTTTCAAGTTGTTTATCAATTAATAATTTTTTTTATTTTTAGTTTACTTTTTTGAGAAAAAAATTTTTTGCTGTCATTGTTTTTTAAAATGTTTTTAATTATTTGCCTGAAAACTGCAAATTCTTCTCTTATATTGACAATGAGAGAGAATTACTTTTGAAATATGCATATAAAATAGTATAAGAGAGTAATTTAAAAATTATTCATGATAAAGCTTAGATATTACATAATATTAGATATTACATTTTGATAAATTCTTACAGTGTTAAATGAGTGTGCCTTCAAAACTCAAAGTGCCCTTTTTTGAGAGCAAGAGCCTTGCCCCTTTTTTATACCTAGAGTGAACTTTGTAATGGTTATAATAGACATGCATAATCATGCATCACGAGTTAAAAGGCATGAAATAGTTTTTAGAGAAGCAAGTAAAAAAAAGGGTTGATAAAGGATATCACCCCTTCCATTTCATTTTTAAAGATACAGGATTGCCAACCCTTAAACAACAGCAAGAGGAGTATTTACAAAAATTAAGAGGAACACTTTGGGGAGCACACTTAAGCTTAAGCAAAATATTTAAACAGCAAAATAAAACAAAATTTAAGAATAAAAGTTAAATATTTTCAATACATTTATTTGATAAAAACCTTTACATCAGAAGCCTATTTGAACTGAACAGAAAATATTAAAAACTATGCCCTGAGGCAGAATCGTAGCGACACAGAGACATTGTTGCAGAACATTAAAGAGTTCTTGCAGAAACATTTTTTATTTGGGAAGTGAAAAATTTTGGTTTTTTTTTTATCTGCAGAATTTTATGAAATATATTTTTCTGCACAAATTTTTCCCCGTTTCTGTAGAATTATTTTCAAAAAATGCCTTTCTTGCATATGAGGTGGAAAAAATGCTTGTGATTTTTTCTCTACTTTCTTTTGAGAATAAAAGAAAAAAATCCGCAATGACTGGCTTTAGTTAGAATTTCAGTTTGATATTATAAAAAGTATCTCTTAATAGCAAAAATTTAAATAGAACCAGAGAATATTGCCAATAATATTAGAATATGTATTCATTCATATGTAGATTAAAAAAATTCTTACATTTATAATTAAAAAAAAAATATATATACTGTTCTATTCTCTACATGAAGGGTTTTTTTGTAAACAGAAAACACTTTTTTATTTTAAATTACTAACATAGATATTTGCTACTATTGAAAATGTCTACTATTGAGAATTATCGTAGAAAGCTCGAAAAAATTCTGCCACAGAGCAACTATGATAGATAAAATGAAAAACTATCATAAGAAAACTAGGGTTATTATATTTAAAATATTAAATAAAAATCAAGTTACAAACAGTAGATAAAATTTTTATAACAACCTTTTTATATTCACATATTGTATTCAAAACTAAACCATTAGTATTTTAAGGATTATTTAGCACCATTTTATTAAATACCGTGGACACTCGATTTTACATTGCCCTTTCGTACGTTATCATGTTCCCTGCATCATTTTCTGTTGATCCATGGAAATGGCCAGTAGCATTAACGTCAAATTTTCTTGGATTTTACGTACTCCTTTTTAGAAAATTCCTGCTTTGTATGCTTAAAAAAATTACTGAACAATTCTATTGAAAGATTTTTATTTATTTATTGCAAATTTTTATGCATTTTGAATAGGTTATGATAGAAAGTTCATGACAATGTGGTTAGATTTCATCATCCTAGGAAAAATAAAAACAAATATAAATGACAATGAAAGTTGGAAAATTGCTGATTTGCAAAAAAAAAAGTTTAGGCTTGGTGCACGAAAGAGAGAGAGAACTTGAAAAGAATTTACAATGTGGAAAAGGTGGCTGAGTTTGAAAACACCATTTGGCCTTGTAATAAGCTGTAAAGCTCAGGCAGAGAAACCTGTCTTTGAAGATTATAACATGGATATGTATAACAACTTGTTATTCTAGGTATATTTATTAAAAAATAACAGCTTTCTGCTAAAATAAAAGGGTCAGCACAACACAATTGTTGAGCTTAAAATTATATTTAATACCTTTTTGAGAACAACACTAGCTTCATGGATTACCTCTTTATAAGAGTTACGTCCAGATCCTGCAAATACATGCTTTTGTAAATCTAGAAAGGAAAAAAAAAATTTATAAAAAATATTTCTTTTTACAAAACATGCTTTTAATTGCTAGTTGAAAGAATAATTATTTCAAGACTGAGAGAACTAAGTTTCCACTCAATTTCAAGAAAAAAATTCCTTGTCTTTTCCAGGTATATCAGGAAAATTTGAAAATCCAGACCATATTTTATCGATACACTGCAATTTTCACCAGAAAACTTCTTTTTTATTTTTTTATTAGTAATGTTAATATTAGATTTTGTGAGGAGAAAAAAACATCATTCAGTAAGGTTAGAAGGTTCACTAAAATGTGAAATTTTTACAATAAATAATTTTAATAGATTTTAGAATTATTTAACTCTAATCTCAATAACTGATAACAGTTACTGACAATTATGAGAATGGTTATTTTCCAGGTATGATATAAGATTTTTTTAGGTTTTTTTTTTTAATAAAAAAAATGCAATTTTCCCCAACTATTCACTGCTTTTTAGAATCAAAATAAAATTCCTTGACAATTCCAGGTTTTCCCAGGCCCATGGCCTAAACTATATTGCTCAAAGTCATTATTTTTTTAAATCAGAATTTAAAAGTGCTGTCCTTGATTTCATGTTTACTTTTTTACACTCTACTTTCTTTTACCTGAATGTTGATGGGTATGATGAGGCTGCATTCATATGACTTTTATTGAGGTACTTTTTAATGAGATATAATGTGGTTCCAGAATTTGAATGAACATATTACTAATTTTCATTTTGATCTTAAAAAATTTTTTTTATTAAAAAAATTTAGTATAATCTACTCATATACCAACAAATTGAGGGATAACTTTACAAACATTTCAAGTAAGGGAGTAACTGTGTCAGAAATAACAATGATTTTATTTACTCAATGATTAGTTTATAATAATTTCATGATAATTTTAGGCATTTAGGTTAGAAATATTAACTATTTTTGACATATTACTGATTATAATTAATAATTACTAATTCATTTCATCAAATATTTGGCTGGTAAATGTCAAAAAAAAAAAGAAAAAAGATATTTATAAAAAAAATCAGATAAAAATTAAATCTACATTTTCTTTATTTTCCAAGTTTGGACTGATGTGCAGGCATTGTTAAAGAAAATTATAGGATAATTTTTATTATTTTTTTTCTGTTCTCTAAACTGCAAGAAATTTAACCATCCTCTTTCCTTAAAAAAAATAATAATACAGTTAAAATTACTAAGCATAGAGTAAGTTTAAGTAAGAATAATTAACATGGAATAAAAAGTAACTTTGTTCGGACTGGACAAAAAATTTGACTGTAACATTAAAGAAACAATAAAATTAATAATAGAGAGGTAACTACTGACCAGTTTGCTTTATCGCATATTTCTTTTGATCAGCAACCAAGAGGTAATAAACACATTTATTTACCTAAAAATAAATAAATGAAATATAATCATTTTCCTCCCTTTTTAATTAATGAATCAACTGTTTAAACAAAATTTAAATTAAGAAAAGATTGAAACGATAAAATCTATAAAATGCGTACAAACTTATACACATCAGAAAAGTAAGTAGTTTAATTTCTAACAGAAAACAAATTGGTAACTAATCTAATTAACTAAGGCTAATTCAGGCTAAGGTAACTACATATAATTTTCCGAAGTTCAAATTCACAATACATAAGATGCATCTAAAATAATTAATGATAACATAGTTTATATTCATCTGACTTAACTTTTTTAAAAGTATGAAAAACTAAAACAATTTTATAATTTATGAAAGGAATTTGCAAAAGTCAGACCATGACATGTTTATAATAAATCCATATGCCAATATATGGTATAAAAATAATTGTAAAATGTATGGTTAAAACAAAACCTTGTGAACTACTGAAAGTGTAACATACCAACAAATTTATAAAAATGCTCACATAATTACATTTTCATAATTATTTAGCCGAGTTAGTCGTAGATCTCATCTGATTGTGTATAGTTAAGGAACTGCTTTTTAAAACACAAATTTATTTCAAAATTTCATGAAAATACACAAAACAAATTTTTTCGAAAAGTACTTAATATGTGTTAAACTCTCTCTCTCAGTGGCGCGACAGCCCTAAGAGGGCCAAGGCCTACTGTGCCCATCTCAGTTTAATATGTGTTAAATCTAAGAATTAATTAAAAAGTCAAAGAAATTCTAAATGTTATCACTTCTGAAAAAAAAAATACTTAATAGGCAAAATACATAAATATATTATATTTAATGTTGTATTTAAATGAAAAAAGATGTTTGAAAGAAAATGAAGCATCAGAAATATAATAGGGTTAATAGTTAAATAATTCAGTGGTATATAGGAATATAAGATGTGCATATGTAACCGATAAACAAATTCAACTGAGAACATTTAAAATAAATGTAAAGTTGTGCTGTGCTTAGATAGATGCAGGCAAAACAGAAGAATGCAATATAATTTCTAATGGTGGAAAGTGATTGTATCATTCCATTACATTCACTTCGAAACATCTGGGTACACAAACTGCTACAATGTTACAAGTATTTGGATTAAATCTAATCACTTCACCAATCAGCAGAGATCACAATGCTTGCTTACCCCAATTCACAGTAGATCTGATGTATCAGGGGTCTGTCCAGATATTTTGTGAAGGGTCCGTTTTTGTAAAATTGTGAAAAAAATTACTCGTAACTTGTGAATATAAAATAAACGTTAAGTCACATTATTTCAACCAGGGTCTGCTTTTGTAAATTTGTGCAAATAGGGTCCGTTATTGCAAAAAAAAAATCAAGGAGTTTTTAAATTGTAAAGACATACAATTATGCTCAACACTGTAAAATTATAATTAAAAAAATTAAATTTTAAAAAGTAGCTACTAAATAAGCAATGCAACATATAAATATTTGGTATTTAGCCTATACTGCTGAACACAGAATATTAATTTCGAATGAATAAAGGAAGAAGCGTCTGCCGAAGACAAAATTTAGTTAATTTACATCTGTCTTTCTCCCCCCGCCCCCATTCCAGGGAAGGGTTTATTCGATTAACAAAACAATAATGAAGATAAACAAATTTGTGAAGGGTCTGATTAAAAGAAAAATCATTTTGTGAAGGGTCCGTTTTTAAGTTGAAATATTTTGTGAAGGATCTGTTTTTATGAAAAGATATTTTGTGAAGGGTCCGTTAACGGACCCAAATTTCTTCTAAACAAACCCCTGTGCATGCTCTTCATAAAAACTTTCATACTGTTTGTTCACAATTGATTGTCCTAAACAGTGTTAATCATATCTCCACATTATGCTCACTTTTTGCCACTAAAAATTTTATGACTGAGTGTTGCTCTGTTCTGGGTGCATCCATTTTAGCTATACTTTACATTCACTTTAAATGCTCTAAACTCGTTATTCAGTTATATCGAATCTACACTGCACTCTTCCTCCCTTGAATGTGTCCAACTGTTGCTAAATATTTCTGATGTTCTTGCAACCCTTTTAATCACAAGAAAAGCTTCATATTTTACTATAAATATGAATAAAAATCATGTTAAAATTAGATAATAAAAAAAAATCCAAATACTCACCAAACTACACATATCTCTAGACTGCAATGATTTGTTAGAAGAAACTGATTTATTAAGCTGAAAGAAGAAACAAATAAAAGCATTGAATATAAATGTATTAAAAAAAGGTAAAAACAGAAATGTGCATTTTTGAAAAATAATAAAGCTAAAAAAATATGCAAAATAATATATTTGTAAATATTTATATTGAATACTTAACGTGTATATAATCGCAGCTTAAAAATTTTAGAATTAATAAGTGGGTTAACATAATAAAACCCTTCAATAAATTCAGTCTCATTTTGATAATGTTGTATATCAAATAGGTTCCTTGTAAAAATGCAACTTTTTTTAAAAGCAGAGCATGATACTTAGATAAAATCTGTTTGTAAAGCAGTTATTTTTTTGACAATTGAAATGTTTAATCACTCAAAAAATAACTTAACATTAACACACAAAAATGATTTATATTTAAAAGGCTTATTTCTTCTCAATTGTGCCAGAAGAAGGATTAACAGGGCAAAAGTTTGCATCAATACAATTTAACACAACAATATGAAATGAATTATTCATGGAGTTTTTCAACAACTTTATTAATTTTTTTAATTGTTATAAATTAGAAGAATTGGCAATAATTTCTGGTCGAAGGTATTGACATTATTATTTTACAGTATGACATAAAAACTGTTAATAATCCCTATGTGCGATTAATTTATCAAATGCAGTCTCATGATAAGAAATGAAATAAGAAAATATTACAGACTAAGTTTAAAATAATGGGTTGTTGTTCAGTCTGACTCTATTAAAACATAATTCTGAACACACACACAAAAAAAAACTCTTGAAAGTATGAGACTGGCGTCATATAGCGTCGATTTTTGCATAATTAGGTCTAAAATAAATAAACTGTTAAATAACAAACTGTTTTACCAAATGAAACAGTAATGTGTAAGAAGTAAATTAAAATATCAGCTGAATTGGCATTTTACAAGAAATTTTTAAGCTTTTTTTTTTTCAGATTTAAAATTTGTGATAATTATTTATTATTATAATAATGCAAAATATCTGTAAAATATCTTGATTTAACAAATTTAAATAAATTATTTGATCATTATTTTGCATTAGATATTACGCGAGGCTTAATATTGCTTTAAATTAATCAACTTTATTGTCAAAAATTATCAATATAACAGGACTTTTATGTATGACAATCTAAATTTAATTCCCAACAATTCAATGGCTGAATACTGAATAACAAATATTCAGTCCACAGCTTTCATTAATTCATAGTTAGATACAAGTCCATTCACAATGTATAACTTTAATGTTTTGTTTTAAAATTATAACAATAATAATAAACAAAGAAGTAACAAAAAGAACAATAAACAAAGAAAGTTTTGAGACTTCAACTTACTGAACTAGACACATTTCTAGACTTTAAAGTTGTTCTGCTAGAAGGACTTGGTGAAAAATCCTGCAATAAATGTATTAAAAGTTACAATTTATATATTCTTACACACAATCAGGGTATAGATTTTGCGTGGAAGAAATTAGATAAAATGGAAGAAACTAAAAATGACCAATACATTTGCATAGCAACAATTGTTATAAGAATCGCTTAAATTTAAACAAATTTAACCAGCTAATACAGTAACAAAAGGTTAGGTATTTCAAATTAATTATTATAATTTTAAAAAAAAAATACTTTCATATTATTTATTTCAGTTTAATACAAAATTTCAAAATCTTTATTTCATTATTTAAGACACAGTTAATATACTCATGCTTAACGGTATTTAATTTTAAGATTAGTATACTATTTTTAACAGTAAATTGAATAGTTTTTCGTTAGATTTAAAAAATTACGTTTTTTTTTTAATACTTTTTTCCATTAAATATAAAAAGACACTAAATTGATGTGATTTTTAAAAAAATTTAATAAAATTTTTTTTGAACTGTTGCTTTTAGTTTCCACATATTTAGATTGTTGTTACTTTACGTCGCACTAGAGCTGCACAATGGGCTATTGGCGACGGTCTGGGAAACATCCCGGAGGATGATCCGAAGACATGCCATCACAATTTTGATCCTCTGCGGAAGGGATGGCACCCCCGCTTCGGTAGCCCGACGACCTGCGCGCGAAGTCGAGCACTTTACGGTAGCACAGTTTAACGAGGACCAATACCGCACACCCTCGGTCCCTACGCAGACTGATCCAAGTGGTCACCCACCCGCACACTGACCGTAGCCAGTGATGCTTGACTTCGGTGATCTGCTGGGAACCGTGTCTTAACGATCAGTCCACTGCGGGACCCACATATTTAGAATTGATATATTAAAGAATTTGGAAATTAGTACTCTTACATAAACCAGACTGCAATTTTAATATGTTTAAAATTCCAGTATATTGTTAAACAAATTTTGTGATTTGAAAGAAAGACGCTTTAAAATTCTGTGTTGTGAAATGTGTTCAAAATATATATATTGTTATCATCAAGTTCAAGGTGTCAGAAATGGAACTGTCACATGACCAGATTAGAACCATCATTTACTTCCAGTTATGTTGCATAAAGTCAGCTATACAGCCAGAGCTATACAGCAGTACAGCCAGAGCCGTTCTTAAGGGTCCGTTCACTGGGAGAGGTTTTGTTGGTCTCTCCTAAACATTTTCTTATGTTTTTTTTTTTGTTTCTGTTTGCAAATAATTCAATAATATTAAAATTAGTTTTCTTAAAAATAAAGAGAGAGAGGTTTTTTTGTTTTTGATTCTTAGTTTTTTTAAAAATAAAGTTGTTGTTTTTTTTAAAATTTAACTAAGTCATAACTAAGTCATAACTGAGAACATTTAACTAAGAAAGCATAGTCTTTAATGCACTTTAACTGCAACATGAGGTTATACATCTTTTTCAGAGATCGTCAATAAGAGCTCTCTAAATACACACAAATGTCTTGAACATATTTTAATCTATAGTTCGTCTACATTAAGAACCCCTCCCACACACATACACAAAGTCTGAGGCGGTCTGTTGTTATGGAAATAAGAATAGTGCATTTCAGGCAGGGTAGCTTCTCTTCCCTCTAGGGGTATCATAATAGACCAAAGAAAAAGACTTTCTCTTGCGGACCCGAGCCAAACCTTGTCCTAACCAGTGACGCCACACCACTACTTGAAATAGTTATACCTCATTACCATGTTTCCCGGCTCGTACCCCCCAAAAACATCACTGGTACCAGAGCACCCGTCTAGGAGGTGCACTCAACATTCGGTGCAACCGCAAGGACCAGATGGCACTTACCAGGCTTATCAACGGCCACCTTGAGTCCCTTTCTTTCGAGGGTAGTATTAAAATCTACCCAAACTGCCACAGGTGCCACAACATGCAGGCTTCTCCCCAACATATCCTGGACTGTCTTGGTCTGGACAAAAGGAACATTCCTAATAACCCACTTTTGGGGGCCGACTTTCTCCGGGTCATGAATTTCATGGACATTGTTTAGCCGTGCTAATTTTGGGGATAAGGAAGAAGAGGAAGATACCTCATTACCATCACTCCAGGTAAATGGCTAGGGGCTACTTCAGACATAGTATGTTTTTTTTTGTTTTTGGTATTTCCTTATTTGACCTTTTCCACATTTGGTGCAGAGGTTTTGACGGTCGTTGGGAGAGGTTTTAGTGGTCTTTCCTAAAGGTTTTCCTCAACACTAAGTCCATGACAAAAATTATGTGCCACTTAAAAGTGATCGTAAATAGAGGAAGTGGCTACATAGAGGTGGTCTTTACTGGAGGTTTCACTATAATTAAATTATTGATGAATTTAGAAACATTTCATCAAATTTCGTGCATGAAAAAAAATTGAAATTATATAAAAAAGGAAAACATGCAGTTTAATGAAAGCATCTTTAAAATAAATACGAAATTAGTATATCCTTTTATTTTGATAATTTTTTTTTAATATTTATATAATGGCGAACCTCCTCAGAATCTGAATGATTTTTTTTTCTTGTTATTTTCCTCCTTTTTGAAGGGTTATTCTTTTCTTGAGTTGCTTTGATTCGACCAGGTGCCTTTAACAAAAAAGATTTATTTTTATATAAAGAAAAAATAATATTTTAAAAATACACAATATTTACACACACATTTCATTATCAAATATATATATATATATATATATATATTTNTTCCAGGTTTATATATATATATATATCACGCTACAGATAAATCTAAGGACACTAATACTGAGCAATATATTTTTTACAAAACATTCACGATAGTTTTTCAAAAGAAAATGTTAATCAATACTTGGAAAACTCAAGGTTATTTTATACAATCAAAGAAAATTAAATACAAAAACCAAATAGCACAACAAACTACAAATTTATCTGAACTGCAATAATTTTCATTTGTGATTAAAATTAAATGAACTTGACTGTAAAAAAAAAAAAATTTTATTTTTGAGTAAGATATGTAGTTGAGTACACATTCTTAAAATCTAAATTCTTACAGGGTGGCTACTCAAACCAGATTTCAAATTTCCCTGATTCTTCCAGGTTTTCCAGATAAAAATCTTAAAATGTCCAGGTTTTTGCTTCTTTTTTCTTATAAAGTATAGGATGTGTACAAGAAAAGTGTCTATATTATAAAATATTTTATTCAAAATAGTATTTTTTTAACATATCATCTTGAAAAAAAAAGATTATTTATTTATTTTTTAATGTTTTGGCAGAAAATTTTGAATCAAAAATCATATATTGGCCAACAAAAGAGTAAAATTAAATATTAATATATAGTTGGTTCTTAAAAAAAAAATTTTTCAAAAATGTGTTATATAAAAATTAGCATTAATGCAACAATNAAAAGCAAGATTTTTTATTTATTTTTTAATGTTTTGGAAGAAAATTTTGAATCAAAAATCATATATTGGCCAACAAAGGAGTAAAATTAAATATTAATATATAGTTGGTTCTTAAAAAAAACCCTTTTTTAAAAATTAAAATATGTTATAAGAGGTTAAAATGAAATAGAAAGAATTAGCATTAATGCAACAATTGTAACGATTTGTCGACAAACATTGCTGCTAGCGATTGTAAAAAAATGTGTGATTGGTTGGTTTGCTCAGAAAAAATAATTCACAGATTTCTTTGAAAGGGAGTAGAAAAGCTTTCAGAAAAAGAGTGCGATATAAAATCTATTATCATAAAATTATAACCAACAAATTTTTGGAGAATTTTATAAAGTTAAGAAATACAAAAACATTTTGTCAAAATAGAGAAAAACAATTACCACCAAAGCATCGGAACAAACTTAAGCCATAAATGGATTCAGCCCAAGGACAGAATTTAAAAACAGAAGCTAATATCCTAATCCCTTTCTCCACCTCCACCAGAATCTTTCCTAAATTCCCATAGCAGTCAAAAGTTAATTAGTAAAGTTAATTTAAATTAGTGAAATTAAAAAAAATCAAAGAAAAATTGCCAGCTTTCTTTAAAATTCCCTGATTTTTCCAGGTTTTTATCCACATTTCCCTGATATTTCCAGGTTTTTTCTAGTATAAAAAAATTCCCTGATAATTCCAGGTTTTCAAGGTGGGTGGCCACCCTGTTTTTAATAGTAGAAAATACCAATTCCATACAAGATGTATTTTAAATAACATACAATAAAATTTACAACAAAAAAATGATAAGAAATTTAAAAATTAGGTAGGTAGATACTTTATTTATGTCACACTAGAGCTGCACAATGCGCTACTGGTGACAGTCTGCAAAACATCCCTGAGGATGTTCTGAAGACATGCCATTGCAATTTTGATCCTCTGTAGCAGGGATGCTTTTAAAATTAGAAATTTTTAAATTATTAAAAAAAAAATGTTATCACTACAATTTCAACGGAAATTCTGTTTTTTTTTTGTATTTTAACTGATTATAATAAATAAAATATTTTTATCAGCTTTATATTTGAGGTTTGTTTATATGTAATACTTAGTTTTAGTTACATTCAAGAATAAGTAATAAGACTAGTAAAAAATCTATATTTAGATTAGAAGTGCACAATCTGCAGCTCGCCGAGTGTTGATGTGCAGCCAGCGAAAGCTTCTGAAACCAACAGTCAAAAGTATAGACCAGGATTATTGCATAAAACAGGTAGGATGGATGTTAGTTTCTAGGAATTTACAAGTGGTTATGCTGTGACCTTAGACCATCTAGCCCTCTCATTGTGGTCAGAAAGAATTTTAAAAAAAACTTTTCCTGAGGGAACAGTAACAAACTATGCAGAAAAAGATATAATAAATTTTCTTACTAACTATTCATTTATATATTTTTTTCTTAAAACCGAATATTCATATTAATAAATTAATATCAATTGTTATTTTTTCAACCAAAAGAGAAGCTAGTTGAGAAGGTGCACAGGGATGCATCTCTGACAATCCATCTCAATCAATATTTCCTAAGTTAATACAGTAGAGCGCTGATTATCCGAACGTCCAATTATCCGAACTATGTCCGAATTCGTTATTTTTCCCCTTCAAGCTTAGAATACTTTTTAACTTATCAACAATTTTTCTAAATTTGGAAGAATAAATAATATCCACTACATTTGATGACCATATTAAATTTGCATCCTTTTTTAGCAGTTTTCTTACAGTAGCCATACATACATTATTGTTATACAGTTAAACCTACGTACCTCTTTAGTCCTCTTCAACAGAAAATTATCTTCCAAGAATGCGAAAAGTGAGATGGGTAGTTAGCGCATAAATAATAATCATTTAAACTAGATTTTTAACAACTTTCCAATTATCCGAACCACGTTCGGTCCCGAGCAGTTTGGATAATCGGTGCTCTACTGTATTCATATCAATAAATTATATCAATTGCTTTTTCTTTCAACCAAAAGAGGGCGCCAGTTGAGAAGGTGCACAGGGATGCATCTCTGTGAGCCAATCCATCCCAGTTAATATTTCTTAAATTAATGAGACGTAATTGACTATGCAGTGCTATATCTTAAGAACTCTATGCTATAACTCTGGGAAGACTGATTATACAGCGTGATGAATAAATATATCATGAATGTAAAATTTGGGAAAGAAAAAACTGAGAAAGTTCGTTGTGAAAGATCATGGTAATGAAACCTACATTTAATAAAAGAAAGCAACAAAACTAAAACAAAGGAGGATGTTTAATTCTGCAAAATCCGTTGTGGTTTAGTTTCTGAATACAGAATTAAATGAAAAAAGAATCATAAATTAACAAATTACTCAGTTGAAAATTTTTGTAGCTTCTATCTGACAGAATAAGTAAAAAAACCTTACTTCATCAGAATCTGAAGTAGTATCTGATTCAGAAGTTGAGTTTCGATGCCTTCCATTAGACAATCTTAATGTTGACTGATCATTAATCTATATTTAAAGAATAAATATATAATTAAAATAAAGATTTAACATTAATTAACAATAAAAACAAAGAGAAAATATTCTTTACATTTATTATAGCAAAAATTTACAATTACTTGGCAAACAGAAACTTACATATCAACATTATAAATACTAAGAGTTCTCACTTTTCATGTTGAACTTAAAAATAAGCACTTTGTAACATTTTATAATAAGAACTTAAACACAAATTTTTGTTAACACATGTGCGTTATATTTTGTTTTAAAACATATGTTTTAAAAATAATTTAATACATAATCTTTAACTAAGTACCTTACTTTGTTGACACTAAATAATTACTATTTTGAATTTAAAACAATATTTCAATTCAAAAAGAAAACATTATTCAAGTAGATTTTTATAATTTATACAAAAAAATTTCACATAAAAATGTTTAATTAAATTGATGACTTGTAATCAACGATATAGTTTTTGGTTAAAATAGAACTAGCTTTTATAGCCTTTTTATCTTCCGGCATTTGAACCTTGTTCTCAGATTTGAGTTGACGTTCGTTAGCTTTTCTGAGAGAAGATTAAGTTTTAGAATAACTTGTTGGAGATAATTGATTATCATGAAAATTCAAACAAATCGTCATTTTCATTGCCCAACCATAAGACCGTATTTTTTACTATGAAAACATAATAATTACGGATAAATTGTAATAGTTGGCAGCTTTGAATAAGATTGCTTAATTATTAAATGCAATGCATTAAACATTTTCATAACAAATTGTAAAATATCTTTTTCATTAACATCTTCAAAAATAATAATTATTAAAATGGATATCTTATTCAACTATTACATTTGAGTCTGCAGCAGCTCTTGAAGTGCTTGGCCGTGAGGATAACCCAGACGGACCTGGGGTGCTCTGGATTGTAGAATTCTGAGTCTTACTTCTAAGTCGTTGAGTGGGCTCCTAAAATAAATAAAAATTTATAATTAAGCATCTCTAAACAAAATACAGTCGAACCTGTTTATCTCGAATCTCATAGGAAAAGCGAAAAATTCGAGATAAAGAGGTTTCGAGTTATACAGGTACTATAAAAAAATTAAATTTAATTTAACAATTCTATTAAAAGTGCTTTGTTTTTAGTAGAAAAATATAGATATTTCTTTAAATTAATTATACCACATAACAGTTTTTTAACATACATTTAACACTGAAAATAATTTTACAAGATTTTTGACTCATAATCTTATTTCTTACTATTATTCTTTTGAGGTTAGAAAGATTGCAAATTCCTCATAGATCGTTTTCTATAGTTCACTTTAAAACACTTAATTATCCTTTGATCCATTGGTTGCAATTTTGAGGTCAAAATGAATTTCTATTTTTAGCTTTCGTATATATGTTGAAAAGCTAACCCCTGGTGGTCACTACTCATTAACCCCTCACTTATTACCAGAATCATTGAATTCCTTTCTAGTTAAGGAAGTGCAGGGATAGTGATTGAAATTCAAAGAAACACCCCCAACCTGTTCATCCCTAATTCCTGAGGATTTACGAAATTCATCTCTGTCTACGAGTTCTACTGATAAGGAAAGTTTTGACATTTGTGCTTTATTATTAAAAATTCGTGAAACGGAGGTTTTGAAAAAAAAAATTCGACATAAACATAGAAAATACATTGATGTTAGACAGTAAATGTAAGGAATTTTAAAAATTTCGAGATATAGAGGTTTTCGAGATAAAGAGGTTCGAGATAAACAGGTTCAACTGTATTTAAATAAACAAAGCAATTTGAATATTAAAAATTAAATAAGTCAGTGTTAATAACCTGCCCTGGGAGTAAAACTTTAAATTAACTTGAACCAAATGAGATTTACACAGCAGGTTTCACTTAGATTTTAGGAAATAAATTCCATCTCTCAAATGCAACATTTTCAATATAAACAATAACACAACACATCAGTTAAAAACACACAATAATAACATTGTGGAGAAAATTAATGAATAAAACCTTAAAGAATGAAAAAATTAAAGTTACAAAATCATTATTATCCCTTTAAGAATTTCTACAACCATACAAACAAATATAGTATCTGTTTTTTTCCCCCTAAAATTTCAGAAGATTTTTTATGTTTTTAATATTTCATAGAAAAAGAAAAACAAAAAAAAAAAAGCTTGAAAATATTATATTCAGTTTTTTTCTTCCTTCCAGTTTTAGGCAACTTTCAATTTTCCTCGAGATTTCCTTGATTTTTTTTTTTTAAGTGAATTTCAAATTTTTTTAGATTTTCAGATTTTTCCTGTAGTATATAAATCCTGCTTATTATTTAAATCAAGTGATCAAGATGAACAAAAAGCATATACAGGGGTCTGTCTAGGTTTTCCTGACAGGTACCTATTTTGTGAAAATTTAGACGTAATTTGTAAAAAATTAAAAATTATATTAAGAAATCTACACAAAAATATGGATTTATCGTTTCTTAAGGGATACAAAAATGAAATTTTAAGAAAAAGTATTTTGTGAAACTACCGTTTTTCCTAAAATTGAATTTGTGAAACTACCGTTTTTCCTTAAGTTGAACTTGTGAAGGTACCGCTAAACGGTAGTAAATTCGGCCTGGACAGATCCCTGATATAAGTCAGTTAAAAACTATGAGCAGTCTAATAATTTTCAAATTAGTCATTAAATTGAGAAAAATTCAAAACATCAAGCAGTTTTAATAATTTTTGGGAAAATAAATCTTGGTGTTATTCACATTTACTCCAATTCTTAAAAATTTTTGAAATTGTGAATTTTAAAAATTCAAAACTAACTATTATGGTTGTAACATATTGTGCTACATTCACAACACATAGTTTTTTCTTTTTTTTTTCTTTAATTATGACAGTTGCTACAAATTGGAGTAAGTAAATAATATCTAAGACTTCTTTTCACAAAAATTATTAGATTTGCTTAAATTTTTTCTTTAAGTGATTACATATGACATTCCTTAATGGTGTAAAGAAAGTTACAAAATGGATTGGCCAATTAATATTCAAATTGTAAAATAAATTTTAAAAAAACTTAATACATAAGCAATGAAGGGATTTTATACTTTTCTCGAAATATAATTTCAATGAATAGGAGCTAATTACCGCAAAGGTTTTAGTTTAAATATAGTATGAGCTGGATTTCGGCATGCCATTAGAAAATGGGTTCTTTTCTAGGAAATGAAAGAAATATTGGCCAGATGCTTGATTATTTGGGTAGGCTTAATGAAACAATAAAAAAAGCCTAAATTTTCAAAAGCGTTTACATAAATAGTAAATATGCTTAAGAAGGAAACCTTTTTACAGTGACCAAGAATCAATTTATATGAGGGGGGAAAAATTAGTAAATGTATCTAAGTAAATATAAACTAAGTAAATGTAAAACTTAGTAAATGTAAAATAAACTTAGTATGATAGTTATGTAGAATCCTGCGATCCCTTTCAGGCAATACTATAAAATGGCACTAAACATGATTTTTCGCCAACAATGTAAAACTTAAACTATTTATCAAATATGTCGCGATTTTATTGAGGTTCTTAATTGAAATAACCTCCTTTTGATATTGTTTAAATATCATGAGACACTTAAGAACAAATTATACCAAACTGACAACAAATCATTACATATTGTAACGAATGCACATTTAATGTGAATTAAAACAAATAAAACGTAATTTTACAAAAAAGTTTAAACTAATTTTCTAAGCATATGTAATTTAAAAAAATTGTGTCACAGTTTATTATCACAACATTTTTATTTACAAGGAGGTTTCCATTTTTTGGTTTTGAAGAAAATGACTGAAATGATTTTACACAGGTATTATTTATACAATCTTGTACTCTTTATAAATTAGTACATTCAATGAAATCAAATAACTATTAAATTTAAAGTAAAAGTATCATACAATAACAATGTCAATGAAATACTTTACACTACAATAACTTTAAACAATTTAAAGTTAAAACTCACATCAGAATCAGAGGATTCTCCTTGTGTAGGGGAGCTGTTGGTTACTTGAGTAGATGCTCTTTGCCTCAAAGTCTAAAATTAAATGAAAAGGCAATTTAATATATGCAGCCCACACTATCTCAATTTCATATTAAACATTAATACAGTCGAACCCCGCTATAGTGAACCTGGGATATAGTGAACACTCGGATGTAGTGAACTTTTTTAGAGGTCCCGTCCGTATTCCTATTTAAAGATTGTTATTTTTAACGCTTATAGTGAACAGCTTAGAACTTGGAAACTCGGTTATAGTGGACTCAAATTTCATTTCTTTAAATATCTTTTTTAGTTTTCCATCTTTAAACTTGCAGGTGTTGGGACTGAAAATGAATGCATTCCTATAAAATGTGTCATATTACTCTCCTTTATGCTTATCACTTTTAACTATACTGTAATAAATGTCAAACAGATCATTTATCTTATACTCCCCTCTCCCTGACAAGCCTCGCTTTGTCTCTTTTCCCCAAACTTGCTCTACAACTAGTTAACTTGGCCACCTGCTGAATTTTTGGAATTTTCTTATCTGTTCAAACCATATTCTTTACAAATCACCCCTTGACAATCAAGAAGGGGAACAATTTAGCTCATTCTACAGCTGCTCTCTTCATATTCTTACATTATCTATGTGAGACAAGATTTTTATTTCAAAAGCAGTGAAAATGGCAAATTTTCTAAAGAGAAAAGCGTTTTCGATAGAGGACAAAGTTAAAATTGTAAAGCGTATTGAAGATGGAACCAATCAATTGACACAGAGTAAGGAATTTTCCTTGTCAAAATCTACAGTTTCAAACATTTGGAAAAATCGAAGTGCAATTCTTGCGGCATACGACAAAAACATGGCTTCGTTGAAAAAACTGCGTGGAGCTGAAAGAGAAAACGTAGAAGATGCTTTGTTAAGATGGTTCGAAATCTTGTTCAAAATGTAAAAATCTTGCATTCTTTGCACATTGTAGATAAGAAAATTGATGAACTCTATTTAAAATCAAATTGTGTTCAATCAAAAATCACAATTTTTTTTCATAAAAAGTGAAAATAAAACTAATATTTAGCGACGTAATTACTTTTTCCATCAATTTTTGCTTTATTATCTGTTAATTAGTTAATAATTTTTTAAATAACTTATGTATAATTGCAAAGCCAATTTTCAATCATTCAACTGCTTTATGCAAAAAATATTCCTCAAAAAATTTGGATATAGTGAACCATCGGTTATAGTGGACACATTTCTGAGTCTGCAGACGGTTCACTATAGCGGGGTTCGACTGTAAATGTTTTGCAAAATAACTCTTCTAAAAAGTAATGAATATAAATAAAACAACATAAATGGGATAAATGGAAATTAAATTTTAAAAAAAAAAATATCCGTAAAAATATGCATTTTGTGAAAGGAAAAAAAAAATATTATACTTTTCTAAGGAGCGGTAGTTTTTTAATAGTAAATTAATGAAATCATTGGTACGTGCTTACAGAGGTAAAATTTAAATCATAAAACATGTTGCAAAGGGTTTGTTTTTACAATAAAATAGGAGGGAAGCAGGGGCGGATCCAGAAATATTTCCTGGGGGGGTCATAGACTCAGATTCCCCCTTATGCCCTCTTAAATAATTTTTTAAATATTTTATTTCTTTTGTAAACTGTTAAAAAAATTATCACTTTTAATTTTTTCTCAATTTTGGGGAGAGTCATGACACCTATGACTCCCCCCCACTGGAGGGAAGGGAAGTTAACACAAATTTTTCCTTTACAGGCATTTCATTTATATTTTTATTTACTTTATTACAAGACTTTATCCAATTGATTTAACTAATGAAATAATTTTATTTAAAACTCATTGGTGACAATCTGCTGCTTGTTTACATTTTCATTTTAAAACAAGAAATTGATTTTGCATTCTTTTCTTGTTTAAGTAACTGCAGGGATGGGTAGCAAATTGATTTGCTTCATGCAAATAAAAAAAAAGTTTTTTTTGTTGCAAATTTTAGTCTATCTATTTTTACATTTTGATTTAAATTGTCAATCCCAATCTAAATCCCAATTTTACTTAATCAGAACTCCCTAAGATTTCTTTATGTTTAGAATCCTGTGACGATAGAAATTGATACGTAACAGCAAAGGCATCAACTGAATGCAGAAAACAGTGCTTTCCTTTAAGACAGAAAATTAATTGTTGTCCGTTCAATTCTTGATGACTGAAAGTCAAGTACAATGGACATAATCATGGTGAAAGTACAGCTGTGAGAAGCAGAGAACTCTTCACATTACCCCTTGCCTTAATGATAAAGGGATATAAATGGCGAATTTCAACATATTTTTTTTAAAAATTAAGTAATGAATAATAAAGAAACTTTTTGATGATGTTAAAAATTGCTGACAGTGAGGTAAAATAAGGATGTTTTGATAGTAGTACTAAAAAGTTTTCTGTGACAAATTTGAAACAAACAGCAATTACACTTTTGTTAATGCATACCTGACCATTACAAATAATATTTTCCTCGTGACAAATAATCCTTTTTTATCATGACATGTAGCAAAAAGTTATTTGCCTTAAACCTTATTTTTTTAAATCAATGCTCATGATTTTTTAAAAATTATTTGATCATCCTTACAGAAATTTTGCACACTTCCTCAATCTAGAATTGACTAGCAACTGAATGAAGAATTTCCTCTACTTTGGTCTAAACTTATTTTACAAAACAATATATTTCGTACTGAAGTTCAATTTTAAAGGGTAACTTGAGGCTGACACAGATTCAAATGCACAAGTACCAGCTTGTCTGGGAAGTAAAGGCACCCAGTGCATAATCATGACCATAATGCTATTGTCATACAATTAATCGCAAAATTCTGGAGCCTCCACCATCTTGACTTGGTCAACAATAATCTATTCTAAAATGATTTACTTAGCACATAGTGTAGATACTAACAATCTAAATTCAGAGAGTTTTAGACAAAAAAGTATATTAAGAATTCATTTAATCATACAAATTATTTGAAACATTTCATACTTAAAACATGCAGGAAACTAAAATGAAATATAACTACAGTCGAACTCGTTTATAACGAGCACAAAGGGACGGTAACATGTACTCGTTAAATCCGGGTGCTCGTAATAAACAGGTCCTTAAGGCAGGCGTGCAACCAGAAGAGGGTGGGGGGGGGCTTAGGAGGTCAAATTATTGAGTTTACTTAAAATTTAATTAATGATTACTTACTTTAATTACATTAATTAATTTAATTAAATACTTTTCTTAATTTAATGACAACTAACTCCCCGCGCATTTCTTATCTTTTTGAAAAAAAGATAAGACAGAAAGACTAGAAAGATGAGAAAAAAGATCGCAAGACAGAAAAATATTGCTCGCTAAAACCGGGTCTTGCTCGTTAAAAGCGACTTCTGTTCCATAGACTTAACATTGATCCAACCGAATATTCTCGTTTCCCTTGGTAAATCAAAGTTCTCGTTATAAACGAGTTCGACTGTATATAATATTAATATAAAAATTATTATATGTAGGAGTATTTTTAAATGCAAAAAGTCTCAGAGAATAAATATTTAAGAATATAAATTTTAAAAACAGAAAAAAATGTTGATTACGTGTAAACATATTTTGTAAAAGCTGAAAGCGAAAATTCATTTAAACTAAAATTAAACTTTTAATTCAGTAATACCTAAATATATTTTACTTACTCTATTAGTGGAATTCAGTTGAGGTGTTGATGTAGCTCTAGGGCCAGTGGATTTACGAGCTTTATTTCTCGAAGACATTTATTTCTGTAAGAAATTAGAAGTAAAAAAAAAAAAACATACAACATTTTGATATGAAATAACTTATATAATAAAAAAAATTATAAAAATGCAATTTTTAACTAAAAATTAAAAAATATATTGAAAACTTATTTATATTATGAAAAAAATTTTTAATTTTTAACTAAGATTAACTTTTACTACCATTATTAATTAAAATAAAAAAAAAATGCTGGGACGAAAATCTAAATCCTTTGATTCTTCAAGACGTTTCTTTTAAGATCTCTTATTAAGAAAATCAGGTCAACTACCAAGGCTCAATTTATTTATTTTTCTAAAAATCAGTTGATTTTAAGGGTTATTTGAAGGTGCCCCTTGATTCTCGCCAAGTTGTGATCGTGGTTGATCACCAAGATGGGCGATGTTGAAACCCTATCGTGATTTTGATTGGTTCAGATTTTAGCGTTATTTTTAAATGTTCAATGGTATACGTAATTTCAGAGGTACGGTAGTTCCACATTGGGTACCGACTGGTAAGGTTACTTTTGCTACTGGTCCTAAAAATGACTTCAGTAAATAAGATAAATCTTAAGTTTATGTACGATTTGAATAACGATGGAAAAAAAGCAGTGATTGACTTGCTTACTCCATTAATTTTTGCTTCGATTCAAAATGCATTTTAATGGGTTAATTAATTTTGCTTACGTTGAGTTCATTGCAATTTTATAAAGTTTTGGCCAATGTTTTGTTGAAATTTTCCGATGTTTTATTGAAATATGATTATTTTCTGGCTGCCATTCCTGTTACCACTGTGTTCCGAGCAAGCAGAAATGGCGCCAAACATAAGTCGCCAATTTCAGTATATTTTTACCGATTTTAATTATAATCATGATTAATCACATAAAAAACTCCCAAAAATATTTTATTACAGAAAACTGATATACAAAATTCTTTGCAATTTGTTGCTTATTATACAAAAATCTCGAATTTTAATTTTTTAAAGTTGATTTTAGTCCTGTTGGTCAGGGCACGGAGAGAATATTGCATGGAGATTCACGAATTAATAAAACTGCCTTTAATCAAAATACATGCAACATAGATTGACAACATGACAAACTCATCTCGATCGAAGAAATAACAGTAATAATAAAAACATACTATCTTAGAAAAGGTAACCAACAAGCACATTAAAAATCTCATACCAAAAAGATAAAACTAATCATACAGATACACCATCAATAAGATAAATCAGAAAAAATTATTATCAATTCTATTCGTTCTTATTCTTAGTGTAAAACATTGTTCAGATATTTCAATATTATCTCTCTATCACAGTTCGCGCTTATTATTTCCTTCAGTTTCACTTCTAAAAAAAATTTTTACCTTGAACTTTACAAGCTGCTTATTTCTGTTACATCAAGGTTTGCTGTATTATTTTTAAAAAAAAAAAAACTAAATGGCCAACCATAGATGGCGTTAGAAGTTGGAATTCACCGAGATACTTCCGGGCTACTACTTCGGCGTTCTTTCCTTTCGTTTGTCGACTAAACGATTACAAACGAATTCGGAACAAACATGCTATGTTGTTACTCAATTAATAACAGACAGTGATGTTTTACACAAATATAACCAAATTAGAGATAACACTCAAATCATGAAAATCCTCATGCTTTATTTTTGTTCTGATATTAATTTTCGTAAATTGGTTTAAGGCTCGCGACCTTTTAGAATTTACATTTAGAAAAATTTTAAGAATGGTGAAATTAAGCGTAAATTCAAACTCAAATCTCAATAATAAAACCACTTAGAATATCAATACTGTTTAAGCGACACTTTATAGAAAAGCCATAAGAGGAGGGATGTACCGGAAAATTTAAAAGTTTCGTCCGGGTCTTAGAATCTTGTTACTGTTTGCATTCAGTTCTCCGTCGACTTCTTCCGCGCAACTCAAACGTTCGATTAAGACATCTAGCTCTAAGTACAAGAACTATTCTTGAGATAAATATTAATTTTAAAATAATAAAAAGTTCTTGTAATAAAATTCTGTAAGGTACGAAGTTTTAATTTTTAAATTAATTTAATCTAAATCAATAATACACTCAGTTATAAGATCAGCGGGGTCTGCATGTTAAAAATACATAAGAATGTACAAAAAATATCAAACGAAATGGAATGAAAAGTTGATCTGACTGCGCCAGATGGTAATTATTCAAATTATGTGTGATGATAATTTTTTTTGAGTCAATCAAGACACTGTATGTTTACTGCAGAGTTCATGTTCATGTTCAAAATATGTTCACTGTAAGTTCAAATCAAAATGTTCTGATTATAAAACATCGCATTTTATAAGAACTATGTAGTCAAGAAATGTTTTTGAATAATTAAATTAGTAATTTTCAATGTTTAAATCTTTTTTCTGCTTTTTTTCTTTCTTTCATTCTCATGATAAGTTTTTTTCCCCCAAACCCTTAAAGTAGAGGACATATGGATTTAGATTTGCATAGCAACCTATGGTCAAAAGTGCTATATTATGGCATGTACGCAATATGGATTGAGCGTATTTAACCAATTTTCCGACCACCGCGTTCTCCTGATTTAATCTGCATGAATTTCTTTCCGTAGGGTGCACTGAAAAGTGCCATGGATACAACACCTGTGGATTTCGAAATGAAAATTCAGGAATCGTGTGTACTTCTGAAGATATTCAATAAAATCCTGACGTATGTGAGCGAGTCGCCTATCCACTGCCTGATGTCGTAACGCAGGCATCCCGAGCAATAGTGGAAACATTGAATAGCTTTTGTGACATTTTCTCATATCTACTATAGCACATGTTATTATGAAGAACCAATAAATATTTCAGATGATTCGTCTTGAGTCTCTTTGCTTCTCGCACCTAACACTTTCACGTGACATTTCCGACTATAGTCGGAAATGTCACGTGATGCCATGTAGTTCTGAATCCTTGTGATGGCCTTACCTCCTCTTGAAGTTTGCTCCAATAATATTGAGATATTCTGTATATTCCCCCGAAAAACATTTTTCTCTGTAATGCAATATTGTAATCACTCTTGTATAGTATATACAAAAGTGACTTGTTTAGTTCTACTATATGCAGATGATACGAATCGAGCGAATGATGATACGAATGGAGAACGTTGATTAGCTTCCCCCACCCTCAAGTGATTATTTTTAGATCTATAAATAAGTAAGGTAGCAAAATGTATGCCTAGTGAAATTCTTAATTTTGTATATTTGATTTCAAAGTACCACTAAACCACTTACTACTAAACATAACAGTTCGAACTTTAAAAACTCATTAAAAAAAATTCTCAATTTTGTCCTAATTAACCAAAATCCTACAAGAATTCGTTTATAATTCTTTTCCTGTTCATAAAATATTTTGCAGAAAACGGAGTAGTTGGCACATCTGCTAGCTATGACTTCAGTTTTTCTTTCGTTGAGTCATACATATGATGAGTTTAGTGAATGAAGCGAGTAAATGATAATTTCGGGGATGTTTGTTGATCAGGGAAAATAGTGATCAAAGTTAGAATTGTGAATAAAGTGTGATCGCATCAATATGAGTATGCAGGGTTCGTACACTCCTGGAAAAAAATACTACATTTATACTACTACCGTTTTTTAAATTTTTTCAGGCTCGTAAGAACCCTGGTCAACATGACTATTTCCATTCCAACATAACTCAACATATATGCTTACATAAATTTTATTTAAAATTAGGTAGTATTTAATAAAGTGAGGCAACGAATTGTTATCCCCGCCTTCTAATAAATGTATTTTTCTCCTTACATTGATTACAGCACAGACTCCAATATCTGCGCATTCCTCGTAGTTTCAAAAAATAAATTTCCTATGGGAAATTTCCTATAGTTGTAGCAAGGGTAAAGTATTAAAATTTTAATAAATTCGAATTAAAATAACCAGTATTAAACACAAATACTTTATACAGATATATCTATGGTCACATGGACTAATATTTAAGTTATGCATTTTTGCTTTATAGAAATCATCTTAGTTCTCAACAGCCACAAAGAGTTATAATCTCTTTTATGGTCACATTGATATAGTTGAGAAACTGGATTGGAGCCTGAGCTTCACCACTTCAGATTTAAGAAATTATTTATTTTAATAATAGTAGTAATAATTAATGCACTATTTCTGTTAAGGAAAACTAAATAGTTTGGTACCACATTAAAAAATTTTCTACGATTGCAGAAACCTTACACCCACCTTGATTTAAAATTGTAAATAAAAATGATTGATGATCATACTGTTTGCAGGATTTCTTAAAAGTAAAATTGAGAATTTTTGAAAAAATAGGGCGTTTTTAATGTAATATTTATAATTTTTACATTGATAAATGTATGTGAATGTAAACATATGGAAAAGTATTTGCATATGAATGTCATTAAAAAAGCATGCGAATGGCATATATATAAACATTTGAACTTGACCTTCATCAGTGCTACACCACAAAACACCCCATCTACCCCATTAATGAACTTTTTTACTTTTCAGGGGTCCCAGTCGTTCGCCGAAAAAATTGGCGCACAACAGTTAGATTAGTTATTGTTTGTACTAATCACCAAAGCAAATGGAATTTTACCTGACTTAGCATTCGCTTAAATGCAAATTAAAGTTGTAAGAATTGTCATTTGAAAAAATTAATCGTTATAAAACACTTCTTACCTTGTAAAAAATACCAATTTTGCACTAACTTCGAAATTTTGACTAAATGATAGTTTGTAAAATGAACTCTAAACGTGATCCCTGTGTTTTGATATTATATTGATATTGAATAGTATTTCTTGTATAAGTGTATTAGTTACTTGTATTATTATTTTTAAAAAAGAAAAAAATCGTCATTTGAGTGTCTACTATAATTTTAAAACATAAATCATCATTTGAAAAAAAAAAAAAGAAAAAAAAGAATCGTCATTTGAAAAGAAAAAAATCGTCATTTGAAGGTCTACTATAATTTCAAAACATAAATCGTCGGGGAAAAAAAAGAATCGTTATAACGCACTTCTTTCTTTGTCAACACTATTCCAACTTCGAAATTTAAACCTAAATGATAATTTGTAAAATGAAATTAATCTCGCTGCTCGAACAATATGCTAACACTAACGTATGATGATGCACAGCTTGTAACAAGAACAGAGAGTAATAAGCAAATAAAAAGAGGCCAAATCAGGACTGTCGAAAAAGCGAGTTCTTTCTGAATCTGGCTACCATGTTACTTATCTTAACAATACATGTATGGATGGTGCTTTCAATATAAATGTAAACAATAACAATCTCGAGCTCTATACCTGCTCTGGTTCCGGTAAGAAAGTTTGCAACTGCTTACTACAGCTTATTCTGCGAGGCGATATTTGCAAACGGATAATTTTAATTTCCATAAAAGAAGTAAATTAGATAATTTCTGAGCTCAAATCTGCCGTATTTCATAAGATATTAATGTTATTAAGTAATTCTGGTGAGTTTGAAGTGAAAATTTGCTTTAGTTATTTATTGATATATTGTTAAAAAATGCGACATGGTTGCTAGATTTTGAATAACTCGCTTTTTTGGCAGTCCTGTTTTGGCCTCTTTCCATTTGTTTATTACTGTTTGTTCTCGTTGCAAGCTGTGCACCATCTTACATTAGTGCTAGCACCTTTAGCGTTGTAAACACACCTTTGTTAGCATTGTAAACACAAGTAATAAGTAATCAAATACCACGTTTGCAAGAATCTCAAAACACAATAATCACGTTATTGTGAGCCAAATGGCTTTAAAATACAAGGGAAACAGTAACCTGGAAGTATAGGCGGTATGGAGCTTGCAGCGTTCCCTAGTGTAGAAAACACCATACATAAAAAACGAAAACGAATTTTCACTTCATACTCACCAGAATTACTTAATATCATACGAAATATAGTAGATTTGAGCTCAGAAATTAGATAATTTATTTCTTTCATTAAAAACAAAATTATCTGTTTGAAAATATCGCATAACAGAATAAGCTGAAGTAAGCAGCTCTATACTTTGCAACCGAAAGCAGAGTAGGTCAAGAGCTCTAGATTGTTGTTAACATTTATATTGAGAACACCATGCGTATACAGGTAAGTGCCCATATGAAAAATTTTAATGGATTGGTAGCGATTTAAATAGTAATATGAGAATAATTGCGCTCACTCTTTCAAAGTGCCACCACGGGATAACTACAAAATGTATTTCATATGATACTTTGAATTTTCAATATGTAGTGTCAGAAAAACTACTTAAAATGAAAAATATTAAATTAAAAATAACTTAAGTTTCGTTACCACTAGAAAGTATTTTTTATATTAAATGCAGCAAGTTGGCATCCTTAAAATATAGAAACTCAGATGAATTAGTTAGAGCCCCTGGCGGGGCTGATGCTAAGATAACCACATGTGAGTATGAGTGAGAAAATATAGAAATAAAATGAGGAGTAATTGTAAAAAGCTAAACTTTTCCACTATTTCATTTCAATTAGGCTTTTACTACTACTTGGGAAATACCTCCTCTGGATCTGCCAACTGTTATTCGAATAACAGTTGGCAGATCTGACCTTTATAAATAATTCGAGATAGCCTTGCTAACATAGCACACTTACTTAAGCAACCAGTAGAAAGCGTTTAAAAGGAAGGCAAGGACTTATTTGGCAAAGATTCGCTCATCAAGATAACAAGTGGGATGCAAAACTTCTGGGTCGTCCAAAGAAGTTCACACCGATCTTCGATAGACGGAACTTCTAAAAGTCCACAGAATGTTCAAATGGTAACAATCTACTCATGAAAGGACTTTGAAGTTTTCCTAATTTCGCAACCACTACAATTTAGAAAATATTCATCAATGCATATATGCAATAAGTTTTCAAATCTTTGGGGTGATCAAGAAAATTTAATGATTAATTTTTAAAAACAATGAATATATTTAATAAAATAAATTTTTACTTGAATATTTTCGGTGGACATTTGTGAGCTCCGCCTAACAAAAATCGGCACGAACTTTCCAGACGAATAAATTGAAGGGAGGAGGCAAAGGCCAGGCTCAGCACCGGGTTATCTGAAAAAATGGCGTAACCTTATGTGCCAGCTAGTAGCACGAAAAGGACAAGTAGGTAATATAACTAATTGGGGAACAAAGAAAGTCCTGTTATAAATGAAATATGCTTCTTTTAAATGAATAATGAAGTGACAAAACGCATTCAGGTTTTAGGTATTTAATTTTTAGTCATAGTCATCACCTCTTGGGCAATCTTCTTTGGAACATGCTTGTCCAAAGAAAGATGGTTTATCACAAGGAATTAATGCATTACCCATGCCATAATCATTGTATTTAAAGTTGATCTGAAAGGGTGAGGGATCGTGAGTTCCCATATACTCAAGCCACCTGAAAGGAGAACAGTCTTTTCCATGAGCTCCACATGCAATCTCGATAACTCTTTGCGGACCTACCGCAATTTGAACATTCTTGCAAGAATTAAAAAGTCCATTGGCATAACATTCTGTGATAGAGTAATCGATGGAATTCACTGTTGTATTTAATCCTGAGCCTGCGGAATCCGTTACCTGAAAATTAAAAAAAAAAAAAAACATGTTTCAACAATTTAAGACATTCGAAAAATGTATTTTTGTACATATACATGTACATAGACATTTTGATTCTATTTTGATTTTTGTGTGAACAAATTTTATAATTTAAAACATTAACATTTCCTAATTTGGATAATTATCCATTCTTCTGATTAAAGTATTCAGACCGTACTTTCATTATTGAGGCTTTTTTTCCCATTTCAAAGGGACAAAAATTATTATCTTGAAGAAAAAAAAGATATGTATAAAACAGGAAGAAATTATTTTATCTCATTCGAGAAAGTGCATTTGTATCTATTTTTTAAACTTTTTTACCTTTTGCAATAATCATCCGCAATTTTTTTTTAATTTTAAGTTAAGAAGAAGGAATTTTAGCTTCTGGAAATTCGATTATTGGGTCAAAAATTATTCACAGTGTTCTTTTTTTTGGCAGCATTGTAAAAAAAAAAAAAACTTTCATCCAAATTAAATAAATAAGCTAAAGACATATTCCTTCATACCATAGGGAGATTTTTTCTTTTTTGAAAAAAAATTTCATTTATTAATTTAATTTTAAGAAAGTATACTTAATCAATATCTTTTTGTTTTAAATCCTAATGGAATTTAAATAAATTAATAAATTTTCAAAATGAAATTCTTATTTTTTTAATCCAAACAACGGGGTTTGAAAATTTTCAGAAGGAGCATTTCAATTAAGGAGTATTTCATTTCTTCCTTATGTATGTTCACAAATAACGGAGTTTTGAAGTTTAAACACTTTTTATCATATTTTTAAAATGTAAATGCTTGATACACAAGCTAAAGATCGGTCGAAATATAATACATGAAATTTTTCGATCAAAGCAAAAATATTGTTGAGATAGATAAGCGGTTGCAGTCAATTAAAATAAATAACGTTCAGTTATATCAAAATAATAATCATTGAATTCCAACGTTCCCGTGAAGTATTTTTGAAAACATTAAAGCTGGTGGCTCAATTATTTCATTATAGAAATATAACTCGGTGAAATAAGACAGACGTATTCGCCACAATTTATTAATAATATAAATATATATTATAACATTGATACGTGTTTTAACACTGCACCAGTTCACTGAGATGCCAACTGATCCGGACATGACAAAATATTTTAATAAATGGTAGAGAAATACAAATTAAAATTTGCAGATTTTGAGTTAATTCTCCCAACTTTTTAACGGCAACAAAGTGTCGTGTCACATAATTCTTTTAATTATTTAGAAGCAGTGGTGAGTAAACTACTTCTACCGACGCTACTTCGATTCGTTATCCGATATCTTTATCTCAAATAAAACAAACGATAAGCAACTGTTGCCGATAAGCAATAATAGAAAGAACAAACGCAGAATGTCAATTGATGTCAGAGTGTCAGATTTTGAAGGTTTCAGTTGCTTAGTTCGAGTATTGAAACATAAAATACTAGAATATTTCATAAATATATATAGATATAGGACAAAATAATAGGAACACGTGTGAAAAAAATTAAAATATTGTATTAATAAGGAGTTGGGCCACCTTTGGCCTGAATGACAGCTTGCATTCGACGTGAGATTGACAAATAAAGGTCTTGAACAAAGTTCATTGGAACTTGCAGCCATTCCTCTTGCAGGGCTGTCTCGATTTCGGAGAGTGCTTGGAGGAGGAAACCGAGCACGGACTTTTTTCTCCAAAAAAACCCCACAGAGGCTCAACAATATTTAGATCAGGAACTGAGGACACCACGTTAGATGGTCCACTTCATCATTATGATCCTTTAGCCATGCTTGAACACAGTGAGACGTGTGAACAGGAGCGTTGTCATCTTGGAACACAGGACGTTCTCCCGGAAAGAGAGTATGAAGCATAGGGTGAAGATGATCAGCAAGAATGCTTCGGTAATGGTCCCCTTTGACCACCCCCCTCAAGACAACGAGAGGCCCCTATCCACGGGCAGATATAGCGCCCCACAACATCACAGAACCACCACCATGTTTCACGGTTAGAACCAGGCAGTAAACATGAAATGCTTCTGCAGGCGTTCGCCACACGAACACACGTCTGGTGGTCTGGAATAGTGTAAAAGAGGATTCATCAGACAAGATAGCTTGTTCCCATTGCAGTTGTGTCCATTTTAGGTGGTCTTAGTACCACTGTAGTCTCTTCAAAGCATTCCGCGCTGAAACTAACGGTTTTGGAATAGCTACTCTGCCATGAATGTTAACAGCATGCAACTCCCGTTGAATAGTTTTCATGGATACAGGGTTCTGAAGGTGAGTATTCATCTCGGATGTTATCACCGGCAGTGTAGTCTTGCGTTTTCGAGCGACTACCCTCTTCAACACCCGTCTATCACGGTCTGACAACTTCGACTTCCTGCCGCTGTTGTACTTCGCCGAAGACACCTTACCCAACTTTGTGTATGCCAACAGAGTCCTTGATACAGTGGTCCTTGAAACACCTGCAAGGTTCGCTGAAATTGGCGTGCGTTCGTAGAGATAGGTATTTAAGAAACGTCCGTAAATCTAGTGTTAAACAGCGTTCATAGCGTTTCCTCACGTTGATACATTCCCCTCATCTACACCCTCATCTACAATCAACAGTTGACAGTCTTCAGCAAGCTGCTTCTTTCTATTTCAACTTACATTATTTCTTCGAGCAAGGAGCTTGAAATGTTAAATTAGCAACCAAATGATCAAATGAGCACAATGTGTCGTTTGATATTTAAATAGGTACATGATAGATAGGATGAGGGCATCTTCGCGGTCCAAGTACTCAATAGTCAATACATACTAGAAGGCTATTAGCAATAAAGAATCGGCATAATTATCCTTCTTCTACGAGTTTTACTTTTTAATTCATTTGCATTACTAATTTTTTTAAACTTTGGCACAAGGCGGAACTGTTGGCATTTCCGTGATTACCGCCACTATGCACGTGTTCCTTGGACTATCCATTTGGCATTTCATAATTTCTGAATTATTTGTATTAGTTGTAATAACAAACGCGCTGCTTATTTCAAAAACAAATGGAAAGAGAAATAATATTAATACCACTTTTAAAATTTATTCTGTACATCACAGAGAGCTATTATAAATTTAGAATAATTTTCTTACCGTCAAGAATCGACTCTGAGTCGGAGAACAAATCATTTGACAAAAAACATTAGCTAAGTTGTGAATGCAAGCAGGACACCTCCTGAATAATGCCGAAAGAGAACTGAACTGTGCTTCAAAACTTGCAACTTGTGAATCATCGCAACATACGGAATCTGCAAAATAAAAAGCTTAGTTTCTTTAAAAAATGATATCCACTTAAAATGTCACTGAGCAAAAAATCACACAAGCAAAGAAAATATTTGGCAATCATTATCTCACGAACAAAATCTTACGGATATGAATCTGGCGCGGACAAAATATACTAAAAAGATTGAGTCTGTGGAAGAATATAATGAACTTTTGAAATTTATAAATTTAAAAAATGCAATACTAATGTATGAGCCGTGATGACTCAGGGGATAGAGAACTCGCCTCCCAATGAGGTGAACTGGGTTCGAATCCCAGCGATGGCTGGTTGATACAAATTTTGCACCCTGCTCGCACAGACCTCGGTGCTGACGTAAAACTATCCTCAGTGGTAGACGGATAATGGGTTAGAGCAACGCCTCCTATAACTGAAATCCTCCACACGGTTAATGTAGTTAGTTCGATCAGAACACTATGAAGGAAAACCAATTGGTGAAAAAACCATTTAATATATCTATTAAAAATTAGAAAATGGTGGCAAATATATGTCTAAAAATTTGTTTAATTTATGAATATAATTGGTTTGCTTTATTTACTTGTCAACCACTACAGATTCAATTTTCAAGTGTATAAGATAAATTTCTCTCAAGTACTTTTAAAATAGAATTTAGGTTCATGCGCACAAGTGGTTCGCTTTTTAAATAATCTGCGCAGACTACTTATAAGAAACCGTGTGATGGCTTTCTGATGTAGGAGGTGATGGTTAGAGTGTCTTTATCGTCAGGTTAACCGTGGGAGGTTTTCATAGTGTTCCTCTCCATGTAACGCAAATGCGGGTTAGTTCCATTAAAACGGCCTCCACTGAGACAAATTTCTCTCACCTATTGATCCAAGAGTACCTTTGTCTTCTGCAAATATCATCTCGTAGAATAAGCTGTTGTAAGCAGCTGTATACTTTCTAACCGGAAGTAAAGTTGGTTAAGAGCTCGAGATTGTTGTTGTTTACATTTATTTTGAAAACACCATCCATTTATTGAGTTCATTGTTAACAAGTCCACACCAAAACACAGTGAAACACTGTTAACGCAGTCCAAATGCCCTCAAATCACACCAGATACAGTAACCCGGAAATATGGACGGCAAACAGCCTGCAGCACTCCTTATTGTGGAAAACACCATCGATAAATTATGACCGGAACACGTTTATTCATTACGATTTTAGACCAATTAAACGATTAGGAAATGTTCGGTTGAAGCCCTTTTGCGTTAGTTAAAGTTCATTCCTTATGCTGAATAGGTTAAACGTCAAAGTTGTATTTTACAAAAGGAAATTTCTGCTAGTTTTAATGTAAATTTACTAAGATGAATTTTTAAGGGCTTTGGAACTCTTCTTATTAGCTTACGAAAACGAACCTGGATTAATGCCTGGGCAAACTTCTTTTAAGAATTTTGTTGATTCTTCTGTTTTTATAGCAGTTGGAGAACCATTGTAGACGCAAGGCTTTGGAAGAAAGGTTAAATCATCTATTCCACATTCCCCTCTCATAACGCAGCGACCATCTTCACTCTAAAATTAGTTTGAAGATCAGTATCAATGAGATTAAACGTAGATAAAATTCAATTCTATATTTCATACTAAAACTGTACTTACGGCATGTAATAAATGGACTGATATAAACAGGATAGCAAGAATTGAATACATGTTGTTTCACTCTGGAATTATTTCAATTCATATAAATGAAAACACAGAGAAAAATTATAAACACAATTGAAAATTTCAAAACGTAACGAGATTTAGAAAGAAATTGATTTTAAAAACAACGAATTAAAAGCATACTTGGAATTTCCTTTTTTTCCCCTTCACTTTTTGATAGTTTAACCTAGTTTGGGCAGAGAGAGGTTTGGGATTTTTATTCTCTTAAAATGATGCATAAACCTTTCGCCGATCACAGAATACCCATTGGCAAAATGATTGTTGTCTAGTTTTTTTCGTTACGTTATTTCGTAATTAACGTTGGCTTGTGAAGAACGGGCTTTACGCTTGCGTTTATGAACAGAATCCTTTCGTTTTTCCGTTCGTGTGAAGGGATTCCCGTTTACGTTCTCGTTTATGTTCTTCTTACTGCCTCGGTAAGTTTAGGCCTTGGCATCGTTTTTTTTATGTCTTGCTTCAATTTTAACCTTTGGGACCGTGTCAATCAGCTTGGGAGCCTCTTTATTTGTGATATTCTCCTGAATTAATATTGAAAACGATCCAGTTTGAACTGTAGGTTAGAATTTCTGATTCTTAAATAAAACAAGAAAAACAAAAATATCGCTCAAATGATGACATTCTCTTTTATTCACAACTCAAGAAGTATTTATGGGATCTCTATGGTCCCATATCTCAAAAATAAACTCACCAACTTATTGCATAACAAAATTAAAAGTGAAAAAAAGAATTCTAAAAAAATTATCAAACAGCAGCGGACGCCGGACGTCATAGCAACGCATGCAATGACGACGTATGCGCACTGTTTACTATTACTCTTGAACACAGTTGAAAAGTGTGATGACGTCCAAATAAGGTGAGCGCCATCAGACCTAAAACAACACCTATATTGTCAATAGGTAATAACTTTACTTTAGTACCATACCCTCCGATAACTAAATTTTCCAAGAGGGGGAAAAGATAATGTATTAATCTATACATAATAATAAAATGAAGAGTTTGTTCTGGGTGTATTGAAATCTGAAAAGCGGCTTCAAGGGGCAAATTTAGCAACTGATCCTAAAATTCGTTCAAAATTTCCAATTAGTTCGTTTGGTTACAGCCATTTGAAAAATTTAATTTTTTCGTAGACGTATAACTCGCCATAAATAAAAAACGGGACTGCTTCAGACGATAGCTCACATAAAAAAAAGATTATTTTTACATTCTTTAATTTTTAATGTTTTTTTTTTTATTCGTTATGTTAGATAAGCCCAATGATCGGCATGAACATGGTAGCATATGCGGATAACGTCCTCAAATTAGAGTTTTTTAAAGTTATTTGAAACCACGTATTTATTTTGCTCATAGTTATGCTTTTTCAATAGTGAATTTACAAAATAAAATAATTTAAAACACAACAGTAATTGAAATTAAAAATAAGTTATGATATGAAAAACATAATATAAAAATAGGAGAAAGGTAAAAAATCACCATATCATTATTGCATACCTGCCAACTCTTCCGGATTTCCCGAAGATTTTATTTTCATATTTAAAGTGGTAGCAATACTCATGTTTTTCCAATTAACTTTTTGAATTATAATGATAATTATAAATGAGTTTGACCACCACTACATATAAATAATTACAATAAATATATAAAAGCGTAATGATCCTTGCGCAGGCGAGTTTCAACGGGAATTCTTTAATTGTTTTACAACCACTCTGAATATCCATTCTCGGAAAGAGTGAAAGTTGGCAGATACGTTAGTGACACCAATTTTGATTTTAAGCTATACTGGTATTATGGTAATTTGTTCAGTTAAAATAAGTACCAAAAGTACAAATATAGGTACAATGTATTATATTAGTATATTTGATACCTATAACTGGATAAATACTGTGAAGCGTTAGTATAGATACTGCGAAAAAAAGTTAAGTTATCAGTACCGGAGAAAATCACGTGATTGTCACAAACTTTAGATATCATAAGATGGCCTCGAGCAACAGTATCATGCCAAATGATTCTAAATACAGTTAATCTTTATTTTGATGGGATGAACTACTAGAAACGTGTTTTGCTTAATCTAATAACGTTAAGCTCTCTTAGAAAGAAAATTATGAGAATAAACTTACAAAAATGGAATTACTTTAGCTTAATTAATTATGTTGGCATATACCTTTAGGTTTTGTGTAGGATTCTGTAGTGTTGTTCTGTACCAATATATTGATTGTTTACTTTTTTCCACCGCCGTACGAAAAACGGGCATTCAGCTAGTATTTAAGTAAATTAAAAGAGAAAGAATTTTGCCCGCAGCTGTAAATAAAAACCGTAAATTCAGATTCGCAAACGATTATAGGTTCTAAAAAAAGTATTACGGAAGTTCTATTTGAATTAAAATTTTCTGCTTTAGTTCAATACATTCTTTTGCTACTTCCATTTATTCTGAAGAATATATGGAAAATATATTTGTTAGAGTTCTCTAGATCGAAGGTATGTTTAATAATCTTATTAACTTGAATAGTAATAATAATTGTGGGATAATTTTTTGGATTCTTTTATGAATCTCCAATGCTCTTATTTCTCTTACATAGTTTTTATTTTAGTTCACTACCATTATAAATTACACCGGGAAAATTTCTTTTGCCGCTTTTATACAAACACTTTGATATTACCTTATTCGTGTGTCGGGTTTTCAAATCTGATATCAGTTTTGAACAAAAGCTACAGAGTTTCGCATAAAATACTACTTGTAGTTTATTTAAGTTTTCTGTTTGAAAGTACAAGTTTATAAATAACATGTAGGTTTATATACGTGAATTTATACACTTGTATGCTCCATTTAAAGTAACAAGACAAAAAAAAAGAAGGAAAAAAAGTATTACCTTGATCTGAAAGTAGTATATTTTATAGTATTATAAGTAGCGCAAAGTTAACTTAAAAGCACTATCTCGCTCTTCCTACTACTACTACTTACGCAACAGATAAGTGGGAGCACTAAATATCCACTTGAGTGATTTTTAAAAAACCCTGGTGCAGAATATATAATTGAATTATATAAAAATTTCAGGTTGTAGAAAGAAATCGATTGTAGTTTTGAAATAAGTGATGCGAAAATATGTAAGATCCGTTCAAAATTTTTATGAAACATAAAATAAACAAACAAAAAAAACTTTTCCGGTGATATCAATATCACGAAATTAATGTACAAGTACAATAAAGTTACCTTTCTCCCTTTTGTATTTCTTTCAGAGAATTTATTCACAGTCTTTGAAGCGTTTGAAAAGAATTAAGAGAGAATCCTTTTTAACTTAAATCAATTTGTTACATGCAATATATTTTGAAGTTTCTTCCGTCAGCTGTTTATCTAGCAAGATAACCATCTGTTCTTTCAAATCAATATTTCATTAGTACTTGAAAGTTTTACTGATTATATTATTTTTTTAAATACTATCTATTAATATAATAAACTGAGTAGACACAACTTGAAAAAATTTTTAAAGTGATTTTAACAAGTGGTTCGAAAACGTTAAGTGTACAAGTGTTTCGCGATACAGGGTTCCCTGGAAATATTAGTCGAAAGTTAGAATCTTTTTAACCAGTAATAATTGTATTTACATCCAATCGATTATCCATAATTTTTTTTTAAGTTTGGTTGTTTATAGAAACTTTATTGATGTAAAAAGTCTGACGAAAACAAACAATATTTAAAAAAAAAAAATTTCTTAATATGTTAAATAAATTATGAGAAGGATACAAAAGAAGTATTTTTTATCGAGCTTTTTCATTCAAAATACAATAACTAATTTCGAATATAAAGAAATACGTTTCTCTGATAACTATTTTCAACGTTTATAACAGTTCTTGGCTCTATAGAATCAGGGGCGGCTTGATTTGGCGGTAATTTTGTACAGTTTTGCAGAAATCCCATTTCCGGCCACCATGATAAACTTTCATATATGGCAGTACTTTTACTTTCGTTACTTGTACCGCCGGTACAAGTAAAAAGTNAAAAAAAGTTTCTTAATATGTTAAATAAATTATGAGAAGGATACAAAAGAAGTATTTTTTATCGAGTTTTTCCATCAAAGTACAATAATTAATTTCGAAAATAAAGAAATGCGTTTCTCTGATAACTATTTTCAACGTTTATAACAGTTCTTGGCTCTATAGAATCAGGGGGGCCGCTTGATTTGGCGGTAATTTTCGTTCAGTTTTGCAGAAATCTCATTTCCGGCCACCATGATAGATTTTATGGTTTTTGCTTTCAATGACGTCACCTTCGGGTTACCGTAAATTTTGTTTACTTGTATATGATAGGTTCTTAGTTTATTTACATATATATTCGTTTCTTTGCCAATCGCCAAAAATGATACGGGCCCCAGATAGTAAACTATCACCTAGTTCTTCATTGAAAATTATCATTCAGTTTATTTCATTCATATTTAGCATATGTGTCAGGAAATCAGTACGAGCGATCTGTGTCTAGAGAAGCAGAATCACCAATTGGCAATCGAAATGGGCTACAGATGGCGCAGAGCAGAACTCTTTACCCATGGCAACACTTTGCATGCTTTCACCATTAGTGTGTGGAGAGTCATGGAAGAAGGAAGTATGTTAGTTTCTGTCTTGATTTTATATATAGATTAAAATCTTTTAAGTTGGGAAACTGTATGGAATTGAAAACTACATTAAAGGTAGTTCTAAAAGAAAGCATCATGGGAATTTCAAGAAATATTTTTATTCATTAAAAACGAAAAACATTAGGAAAAGGAAAAATATCGTAGTAGATTCCTATAAAACTGGAAGGAGGAAGAGAGGGAAGAGAGAAGAACGAAAGACATGGAACCGGTCTTCTCCCCAGATGGCGCATTCGATCGTTTCGATTGTCTATAGCTTAATTAAAAACTTGCTTTGGTGCAATTGGAAATAGAGAGGCAATTAAAAAACATATTTATTTATTAAACCACATTAAGTACACCAAAAAACAATTTACAATCTCTTCAGAACAAACACCAGTCACGTTCCGTTCTGAAATAAATTAAAAAATGAAAGTGAAATTCACGCGTGACATTTTTTGATATTGTCATTGCTTGCTTTCCTCATTATATTATTTTCCATGCCTCGTTTGTTTTCATTCTTATAAGTCCTGACAATATGCATACACCATGAACAAATTCAAAATTTTAAATATTTTATTATTTGCTGTAAATATTTTTGCAATAACTGATTTTTTTTTTTTTTTGCTAGTATGTTCACAGCTGTTACTAGACTTTTTTTAATGCAGGTGGTTCCGCCAAAAGAAGCTCGATTATTTAGAGTTCTATAGCCGATAAAAAATTGGGGACCACTTGCTTAGAGTACTCGAAGTAGCAAACTAATTTCACTAATTTCCTATCTTTCAAAATATACTTATTAATTAAAGAAATAGTTCGTATAAAATACCACTCTAATTACTTGACGAGCCTTACAAAGTCTTGATAAAATTAATCAAAAGTTAAAGTATTCAAGTTTCTATTTTTCATTCCCTATCGTTTAATAAAAATCTTTTGATTAAAGCAGAGCATCATGCTGTCCAAGCGCTCTTGCCAAGCTGCCATGCGCTCAGAGCTGTGGTGGCTTAGGGAATAGATTTGCGGTCTTCCAATGAGGTAACCCAGGTTCGAATCTTAGCAAAGGGCTTGTCGATACGTATTCTGCACCCGGCTCGCACCGACCACAGTGTTGACGTAAAATATCTTTAGTGGTAAACGGATCATCGGTTTGAGTCGCCTTGCCTTCGGGCTAACCGTAGCGGATCGTGGTTTTTCTCTCCATGTAATGCAAATACTGGTTAGCTCCATCAAAAAGTCCTCCAAGGCAAATTTCACCCGATACTTGAACCTGGAGTACTCTTGTCTTCTAGATTAGGTACAAAATTATAAGACTACGGTGTTGAACATCGGTAGTAGTAAACTCAAAATTGGGTCGGCTGTTATATGACGCGGTAATAAAATAAAATAAAATCCGCCAAAACGCTCCGTAGTGTGGAGGTAGCGAGTTTCATTCTTACCCTAACCTTTGATATATTTTTCTGATATCCCACTCTAATTTATACTACCTGTTCTTCATTTTAACAAGGGCTTATAAGTTGTACTTTGTTAAGAGACTCAAGCAAATCAGTGGCTTTTCTCCATATTGGCGTTTTGCACCATTTTCAAAATAAGTGTAGACACCGCTTGCTTGAGATAGGCTGAACTTGACCTTAACTGTCATGAGTAACAGCTACAAACCTGCAGATGTTATAAGAATCGCATATTATTCACGCAAAAAATTATCATTTTTATTACGATGGAGCTTTCAAAAAACAGCCTTACAGAAAATTTCCCCAAAAAACGGAAAAATTGGCAGCGCTGTATACATGTTTTTCCAGAAAAATAAATCTACAATATAATGTGAGTGATAAAACAAAATGCAATTCTTGTAATCTGACAACTACTATAAATTTAAGTGGTTGCTAAATCAGGGAAATCCAATAATTACCGTAGTTCAGAAACAAAATTAGCAATCAAAACATAATTAATTACTCATTTAATCTTTACAAAGCAATTCAAGTTTTACACAAAATCAATTGATTTTCAGGAAAAAAATTGTTTCAAATATTTTATTATTTTATAACAATGGTTAAAAGTAAAATAAAATGCACAGTATTCAATCCATTTAGACAAGTCAGTTTAATTATTTATAAGTAAGGACACTTTCCTACGTTAAAAGAAATTTTATCAATTGCCACAGTGCTTTTTCCAAATGAAGGGTTAACTTGAGCTTCAAACAGGAACTAAAAAGGAATTAAAAAAATAGTATGCAATAACAATTAAAATACAAAAACTAACATAATCTACAGACTAATTGCACACAAGCTTTCCACACCCTATATGGAAAAAATTACACGACCCGGTATTATTTTTTGCACCAAAAATTATTTGTAACTTATATGTATTTAATTTTCATAATTCCTGTGATTTTTTTTATCTATAAACTTTAAGGTAAACATTTAACCCTTTGAATTCCGATATTACCTTTAAAGCACCATCAACACTCTAAAATTAAAATTTTCTTATATCTTAGTAATTAGTAAGCACATTATTTTTAAGAATTATATAAAAACTAGGAGGCTCCGCCCCCTGCTCGCTAACGCTCGCCAACCCCCGAGAATTGCTACGCAATCCTATGTGGTTCACGCCGTGAACCATGGCTCGCTGCGCTCGCTCGCCAATGAACACAATGTTCTAGCACAAAGACATAATATATTATCATCAAAGACATAGTATTTTATCATCAAAGACATAGTATTGTACTTATGTAGAAGAATTCTACCAATGTTCTTATTGGCTTTTAAAAAAGTATATTAGCTATTTAGATTGTACATGGTGAAAAAATCAAAACATTAGCTAAATAAGAAACATAT
>NC_092209.1:19465810-19469455 GCF_043381705.1 Parasteatoda tepidariorum | reverse complement strand
AGCAATCTTCCATGTATGAATACTCACAGGATGCAATGACATATGTTCTCGCATATGGGCTCCTAGATTTATTTATTACATTTACGTGCAATTCTGCTTGGGTTGAAATTAGAGATATTTTGTTACCAGGACAATCATCATCGGATCGTCATGATATTACAGCACGTGTGTTCAAACAAAAATGATAATCTTTACTTGATTTCATTGTGAAGCGTCATGTTTTTAGAGAGACACGGTGTTGGGTGTACTCTATTGAATGGCATAAACGAGGATTGCCTCAGGCACACATTCTGATTTGGCTTATTGAAAAAAACCCACCATGCCAAACTGATCAGATATCAGCAGAAATTCTTAATGTCACCATAGATCCAGTCTTATTTCAGATCATTATCCTAAATATGTTTCATGCTCCGTGTGCATCACCATACATGTCTGTTTGAAAATGCACTAATGATATCCTAGAGAATTAACCTGTGAGACTATCACTGGTTTTTTTTCACCACTAAATAAAATTTGCATTTCAAATCATAATCGCAAATGTCATTTACACACTTAAATACAAAATTCAAATTCAAATTGAAAGCGTTGCAACGCACGCAGGGTACAGCTAGTATTTAATAATTCTTCTCCTCATAATTAATAGGTTTTGCATAAATGCTTAAGTTGTTTTTATTTGTATGTAGCGGTGTACAATATTCTGAATTAAATTTCTGAATTCAATATTCTGAAATAATGAAACCTTTAATCATAAAATTTACTACCACTCTAAATATTCAAATAAAATTAATATATAAATAAAAATTTCTTCACTTAATATTATGTTAATAATCATCATTAAATAATACACTACAATGAAGATGCAAAAAGTAAGCATCTTCAGAAAATTAATAATATAATATTTTGAACGGTTGTTACCATTTGCCAACTTACTGCTTTAATTTTCCTAAATAAAATTCTGCGAACAGAAAAGTCCTTCGCAGAGATTCTCTATTGTATGCATATTTTTTAAATTGGAAAAGTAAAGAAGGAAATTTTTGAACGCACTTTTAAAAATTTTGATACAGTTGTTTACATTTCTGGAAACATCGGTCAGCTTATCGTGAACCCAATTCACATTCAATAGTATTACAAGTCATTTTCGGGCACGTCTGTAGCATCAGGTAATATCGGTCCTCATTTTATGGTTTACAACCTCCTGTTGCAGATTTGATTTTTGCGGCTTGTTGCAATAATGTGTGGTTTTGTAGAAAAAGTGGTACAATATATTATCGAAATTAATTGGTTTTTCTACTGTTAGGGAATTTTAAAAGTCATTGATAGATCAAAAAGTACTTACTCCTTATAATTCTAGATCTAATCAGAAATAACTAAATCATTGTGGTATCTGAGAATCTTTAATTTCACCTAGATAAATGAAAATGCTGAAAAAAGTTTCCCACCACAATGAATAAAGGAACTGTCCTAAATATATGACGCTGCGCTTTAACCGGTTAAATTATGTAAAACTGATATTAACCGCACTTGGCTTCAGATTATAGAATTAATAAGATTTTACAAAATTTAAATCGTGTCACTTAAAACAACGTAGCTTATAACTCAATATATGTCCCTTCAATGTGGTAAACCATTTGACAGCATGAATGTGTTATACTCATGTAATTTCCGTTACACATAGAATGCCTTCAATCGCGTTTATAGTTATTTAATTAATAATAAGCATATAAGTTTTAGAAAATTCGGCAGCTAAGCTATGAATGGTTCTGTAGTAACAGTGTTGCGCATAACCAAGTGCGCCCGTCACGGATATCAACTGAGTTCACTTGTCTCCCCTGGAAAGTTAACTAAATAAAAATGATATACATTTTTAAATGTTCGTAGACTCAGTTGATAGAGAGTTCACAGACAAATGAGGTAACTCAGGTTCGAATCCCAGTGGTGGTAGTTAGGTTCGTATTCTGCACCCGATTCGCAAATGCCACAGTCCTGACGTAAAATATCCTTAGCCGTAGACGGAACACAGGTTAGAATCCCCTTGAATCCCGCTTCATGTAGCGCAAATGTGGGTGAGTTCCATTAAATAATCTTCCAATAAGGCCTGATTCTTGATACTGCTTCCCTTGTCTTCAAGGTTGGGTTCAAAATTACAAAGCTAAGGAGTAGAACATTGGTAGTAGTAAACTCAGAATTGGGTCTGCTGTTCAACGGCGGTTATAAAATAAAAAATATTATTTCGTCAAATTAAAAACCTTTTTTGTAGAATGATGATGATTTTGTGACTATTAAATTCACTTCTTGTCAGAAATTAGCTCAAAAATTCTTTTAAGATTTATGCCGTTAGGAGCTGCACTTCTTCGGTGATGTCATGATTGAAAGTTGATTGATGTGTGCAAATTTGGTAGAGGCACCCCTCATGCAGCTCTTGGAGAATTAGGGGTCGCGAGTTCGATCATGATGTCTGATGAAACAATCGGCGTGAAAAAGCGAGAATATGAACGTTAAATTGTCATGATTGAATGTTGATTGATGTGTGCAAATTTGGGAGAGAGGAGTAGCCACTCAGGCGTTGACCATATCGTCTGACCGTGATCGAAATTGCGTGGCATAGCCTTTAAAAGATCGAACCCTAAGAACGGGACTGAGTGTTTGATTGGGGAATGAACTAATATGTCAGCTCCGTGTATCGCGCTCTTATAATGTTTTATTTTAAATAGCATAATTAATAATTTTTATGCGAATTTTATTTTTTAAAAAAGACTATGCCAGCGCTAAAAACTTTGGCAGATCAAACACATGTGAGAGTGCGTGATATTACTTGAAAGTGCTTCTACTTAGATGAAAGGGACGCCAGAAAAGTTAAAAAGAGATAGAATTTCATTTCAGTGATATTAAATTTCTTACTTTTATTTATTTGTAACTACCGTTATATTTATTTTAATATTACATGTAATATATATTTAAATTGAAAAAGAAATAAGCCGAACTCAATTATAATGCAAAAAAGAAAAAATGAGAGAACTGTATTTGCTATCAGGGCCAGGGGGGAAAGCGAGACGGAAAAGAGGAAAGGCTGGTAGTAAAACCATTTCAGTTATAGCTAGTTTTGGGGAGGAGTTTACTTATTCTTTTTTTAAATTTTTCAACAATATCTACTTTATTTTGGAAAAGAAGCAGTTTTATATATATGCCAGAATTATAAAAGAAATCTTGATAGTTACAGATATTTCATTTTTTTCGAAAAAAATGCTGGAATGAAATGTTTTACGTACCAGGTTTTTCTCTTTTCCGTCTTGCTATATAAGGGCTTTCACCCATGGATATGAATGAGTTTTTCAATGAAAAAAAGATATAAACTGATTACACATTATTATTATAAAACGGAAAATATATTATAATTATTATTATACCAATTATTTTATGATTAGCTTGCATCATATAAAATGAAGAGCAAGCTTACATTGCCATTCTGCTAGATAATTAATATAAAGCTTCGAATTTGGGTTTGTAATTAATCGATTACAGATTTTGAAAGATTAAGTAGTAGTTATCTTAATAAAAGTCCATCTAAAATTAGCAGTGAAATCATGAAGTTTGGATAGATATATAACTTATTTTAATATTATCATTACTTTCATATAGTATTTCATT
>NC_092209.1:19454498-19465621 GCF_043381705.1 Parasteatoda tepidariorum | reverse complement strand
ATATATATATACTTTTTCTTTCGACAAATTCGGATTTTTGACTCCTAAAATATAGGAGGTAGCCGCTATCTGGAAATTATAGTTCGGTCAGGGAAGCGTTCATCTAAAGATAAATTCCATTAAAGAGATAGCTTTCAGTAAATGATTAATATTTTTTATTATTTTATTTAATAATAGTCAAAAAAATTTAAGTTGTAAGATATACAATTTTTAACATCGTTTTAAAGAATCTAATTTTACATCGCAAATTATAAAATTTGTGCAAAATCAATCAAATATTACTGAGAAATCGATTTTTAAAAAAAAGTTACAGGTCTTTAGGAACAATTCGTACGTTTTGTGCCAGATTTCGTAACTCAAAATATCATCTACACTAATTAACCCCTTAACTTGTGTCCTCCAGTTAATTCGAGCGCTCTAAACAGGCCAAACTTTGTACACTCGAGATAATTCGAGTGGCGTTGTATTTAATGCTGCTATAATTTTTCACTCTCGAATATAATCGAGAAATGAAAATAACAATGTGAAAGCTAAGAAAAAAAAAATTTTTATTGATATTTATCACTTACATAGGATTGTTAGCTATAACACTTATTTATTCAAGAATAAAATATACAGAGATGCCAACTTGCTCCGGATAGAAAATATATATATTTAAAAATAGGTAGTTTATCAAGTGTGATTCTTGGTTAAATAAAATAAATTTATAAGGTTTTTATCCACCACTATTTCTAAGTAATTCGTAGGCTTATATAATTCACCACTTAAAAAACTATCACCATTTTAAAACCATCAAGTCAAGAACTTTTGTAATAAAAAGCCATAAGGCCAGTTCCAGATGTAACAACTACGAAGTAAATTTTGCAAATAATTGACTATTTTTGCTTGCTTTTTGAAAGGCATAGCATGACATTAGTACTATAAAGTGATGAAGTATATAAGCCTACGAATTATTTAGAAATAGTGGTGGATAAAAATCTACTAAATTGAATTTATTAAACCAAGAAACACAATGGATAAACTACGACTTTAAAAAATATATTTGCTGTCCGGAGCAAGTTGGCATCTCTGCAGTTCTACTACAACGAACGAAGTACTTATGTCTTGCTGTGCATGTTAAAAATCAAGCAAAAATAGTCAAATATTTGCGAAATTTACTTTGTAGATATTTACCTTTTTTTTAAATTATTTTGACGCGTCCGGGACAGTTGGCATCTCTGAATATAGCCCTTTTCCATCGAACAAAAGCGCAGTATATCAAAATTGTCCACCAAGAGAAAAGACAATGCTCTAAAGTGTGTTTTTTTACAGAAAAAAAATTGATTTTTTTTTTGCCGGGTTTTTTCAAAGAAACTGTGCATTAAGAGGTTAATTAGCATATTTAAGGTCACACCCTCAAACTATTTAAATTGAGCTCTAAAATCGCGAAGATCCGATCATTACATCAAAAGTTTTTCGGAGTGGTCCGTTTTTAAATTTTGCGCCCCACATACTTACTCTCACGAACTGGGAAACCTGTATCGGCAAACTGAAACTTCTCCAGTGGGCAGTCTGAGTGTGTACGCTCAATATTTTTTGAAATCCTGAATCTGTTTGCTTTTCAACTCGAAAAAAGGAAACTCCTTCGCCGGATACAAATAAACGGAGGGTAAGGCATGCTTCTGTTTCCTTATAATTATCGAAATAGGGTGTGATCATTCTTGCAAGTTGTTTTTTATCACCGGAAGTAATGACAGCTATTACCATTCCTGAAATATATAAATAATAACATTATTACGCAAAAACATGCAACATTGTGTTTCTAATATTAATTAATACCATTTCTAAACACAATGCAGATCCGGCCAAGAAATGTTACGTAGTTCCATTGGTGTAGAATATTTATAAAACATTTTTTTCATACTTTTCCACTATTTTTTTTTATTTATTTAGCTCAAAATAAGGGGAAAATGTTATATTTAGCATTTTAATAATTAATGGTTATGCCAGGGATGGGCAAACTACGGCCCGCGGACCAACTGTGGCCCGTCGGAAGGTTTCATCTGGCCCGCGAATAGAATTTTAACTTGCCGATCCCTGGCGAATAAACAATATACATTATACATCCATTTTTTTGTCTACTTTGTTTAAAGCTATTTTTGTTTTTTCTTTTTTAACAAAGTACTGATGACCTTTTTACTTTCTCTATTTTTGTTCTACAAAACATAAATTGATGGAAATAGTTAGCACAGACAGCTTCAATTGGTAAAATGCTGAAAGCAGAAGTTCTTTATAGAATAGCCGTAGATTGGTTCCAACTACAATAGCGTTTGTCCTTCTCGAGGAGCAAACTTATGGAATCTAATATAGGTGAATTGTACTTCACATGTGTCAGACTGCGCATTTCAAGCTCGAACGAGCAGGTAATCTAACAATCATCTGAAACAGTTGTTTTTAAATATGGCAAAGTTTGAGTTTTACAAATCATTGCCAAAAGCTAGTTTCCAAAATCTAATATTTCATGCCCAGGAAATCAGTGCTATGTTTGCTTAATCTTATATTTGTGAACAAGAGTTTTCAACTATGAACCTTAGAAAAAATCCTTTCAGAAGTAGACTAACAGACAAGCATTCAGCTTCGTTTCTTAAAGTACATCTCACTTCGAACCAATGTCCGCCAATGTAAGTAACTTTTTAAAATGATATCGCAGTGTCATTCATCTCATTATATATTTAAATTAAAACTTGCATATCGTTTTTTTTTTTTTTTTNTTTTTTTTTTTTTTTTTTTTTTTTTACTCGGCCCGCCAAATTTTTTCTCTCGATTTTTTGCCCTCGACTAAAAAAGTTTGCCCATCCCTGGGTTATGCAATACTTTTCTTTAAAAATTACTTTTTTGTATTTTAGATTTTAGTGCAAATATATTTCCGATAATCTAACAGATTTTGATATTACACATCATCACAGTGCTCGGTGTGGGATTCGTTTCTACCTGTCATCACTAGGGTTCGATCCCGGGTCTTCTCAATTAGAGGCGAGCGTGCTATCCCTCGATCCACCACGACTCTAAAAACAAATCAGATAATATATTTGCCTGCTGTATAATATTTGTAATACACATTTAATGCATGTTCTTCAACTTGACACAGAGATGCCAACTTGCTCCGGACGGCAAATATATATTCCAAAGTGGTAGTTTATCAATTGTGATTCTTGGTTTAATAAATTCAATTTAGTAGATTTTTATCCACCACTATCTCTAAATAATTCGTAGGCTTATATTATTCACCACTTTATATATGATTAATAACGCTGTACCTTTCAAAAAGCAAGCAAAAATAGTCAAATATTTTCAAAATTTTCTTTGTAGTTAGTTACCGTTATATAAATTATTTTGGCGTGTCCGGAGCAGTTGGCATCTCTGTTGGCTTGCGCTTATAAGAGATGTTTGTGAAGAACACTCAAACTTGCATATTTATTTGCAACAAAAAAAGAAAGGAATGCATTTTTCATGTGTGTATAAGACGATGAAACAGTTAATGAACGGCGAGAATTGAACATGGTTAACGCATTTCAATTTAAAACGAAAGCAAGTACTTTAATTAAAATTAATAATGTAATAACAATAATATATATTATTGTAAGTATTAATAATATAAAAAAGCCATGAATATATCTTTCACATTTAGAGGTTTTCTGAATTCGCTTAGTGCGGTAGGTGAGCTACGCTTGCTCATAGCATATTTTTTCAAATCGTGGAATAAAACTCTATGTATCTACTCTCATTTTGTTTGCAATATTTATTTTCGAAAGAATTTCCTGTTTAGAACAGTAACTGTTGAGAATCCATCTTTACATCACTGGTAAAAGATATAAAAGAGAAGTCAAACAGACCTTCACTTCACTTATTACGGATATCTTCCATAACTCCGTATATATATCTAATAATTTTTTAGTAAATTAGTATTGAGAGCAACATGATTAACAAGTCCAGTTTCGGCACAATATTTTATTTAGCTAAACGATGGTGAAATAGCAGTTTCACCCCTCTCCAGACGGAGAGGGAGAGACAGAGTTACAGTCAGATCTGACGAAGTTTAGTTGGTAAACATTATACACCAAAAAGTCACGCTAAAACATTGCTCCTGCATTTTATAGGATGATTTTTAGTTGTAAAGAGGCCCAGTCATATGCCTTTTTCTGTATTCTTACGCCTCATCAATTTATTTATTACTCATAGCAAATCGTTTAATCTTTCCTTATATGGAAGTGAAAGATCTTAAAATAACTTCTCTTTTGAAGTATAAATCTAATTATTATTCATTGGCATGTTTTTAGCCTTGAAGTCCCAAAATAGAATTTCTACCCTTATCCTTTACTAAAGATATTTAATNCGTCTTATCAGAATAAATGTGTTGTGAGAGGGTCGTTCAACCAGAGACCGGACTTAGTTTTCTTCCGGCTGACAAAAGGCGTCACTTCCGCTCCACTGGACATCTGCAGGAAGTGCCTCTTATTCGGACATCGCGACGGAAGCTGGAAAACGTTCTCTCTTCATTCCATTCAGATATTCTTTTTCTTCTTCTTCTCAATATCCACCTTGAGCAAGTCATGGTCTCCCTGCTCAGGGCATGGATGTTTCTTTCTCTCTGTGTTCGGTGTCCTTTCTCCTTTGTGTGTAATTGCATAACTGCCAACTTTTACGCATTTGGCGTAAAATTTTATTTTTATATTTAAGGTGGTAGTAAATATATACTATTTTTTCTTTTATAAACTTAATTTTTAAATGATTTTGTTCTCCACTATTCTTAAAAAAATTAAGCATCTATATTAGTTTGTGTTACTTTCATATTTGTCTACTTAAGCTTTTCAATTACAACATATTTTTTTGCTTAAAATGGAAATTATAATTCCATTTTAATACCACTGGGAAAAATCAAAATGAAAGGGATTAAAAGTTGGCCGATATGTAACTGTGTTGACATGGACGTTGTGTTAGTTTTGTATATTTTCTGATTACGATTCCTTATACTGGTAGCTATATAACAGAAGAATTTACAATTGAAAGCAGCGTTCTTTTCAACTTTGCAAGCATTTCATGTTTCTAACAATTACCGAATTTGCCTAATTACAATAAATAACTTTTTTAACGGTAGAAAAGTTAATTGAATAACATTTCAAGAAATTAGAGTAAAAAGAATGTTTTTCCGCTATAAATAAATAATTAAAATGCAAATATATGAAAAGTCAGATTAACTGATAGTAATGTTCTTTGTTTAGTGCTAAACTAAAACTTCACTTGGAGAAACCATGTAAAAAAATATTAAAGATAAAAATCAAGAATATCAGAAGAATCAGAAATAAACAAACATCAGACTCTCATCACTGCTAAATCAAAGTTAGATATCAAAATAAAGCGACTAATTTATATTTTAATGATCAGACTGATTCTCACTTACGCTTCACCAGTATGGAACAGCATTTCAAAATCGCAAATGTAACTTGTCACCTTTTAAAACAAATTTATAAGAAAACTTACTAAACAAAGACCTCAATAAAAATCTTAAAATAGAAAGATTTCACCAACATGTCGCCAAATTAAGCAAGAAATCCTTTAACTAATCCTATCGCCAAGAAGAGAGGGGGGGAAAAGGTCATTGCTTAAGTGCCTTAAACTTGAAACAATTCGATGATTCAAAACTATATATATAATCTTGCCGTGAAGAATTATCTGGGCTTTAGAACAGACAAATAACTTAAATAACTTAAACGTTGTTAAACTTTTTTAAAAATCGCCAATTTGGCGACATTTTCCCAGCGAGATAAAATCATGAAAATCACTGGCTTATTCTCAGTTTTTGCAAACTTTTATGAGTCCAAGTTATGTAGCATGTGAGTAAGTTTTTAAATATTAAAAAATTAGACCACAAACGCTTTTCATTTTTACAAAACTATGGCTTTTCTTCGCATTGACATTTTGCACCATTTTCAAACTAAGCATAGACATCACTGGCTTGAGATTGGCTAAACTTGACCTAATAGTCATGATTAACAGTTGCAACTCGCAGCAGTTATAAAAAATAGCATATTATTCACAAATAAGTATTATTTCCATAGAGTAATAAATAGGAGGAGACGGCATGCCCGTAAACTCGTGAAGCCTTAACCGCAACCGCGGCGCCATATTGGTACAACCAAAACAAATCGAACTTCCATACCCAGCGAACTTCGTTGAACTAGAGCTGTACGTGTTTAAACATTCTTCAAACTGAGTAATAGATTTTATTTTAGCAATTAGTCTATTGCTGAAAATGATATTAAACCAAATAGAAATTTAAATAATACAGTCTGAAAAGATCAATTTTTCAAATATAGTTGCATGCTTTATATATTAATAAACAGGTTATTATTATTAATTCATATGTTTAAAAAAATTGAAAAGAAATAGTTTCTTTTTTTTACTAAGTGATACATTAAGAAATCAAAACAGTTTTATTTTCTGACTTTAAAAAAGTAAGCTAAAACTTTTTATAAGAGAACTTTTTAAAATTATTTGTCTAAAAATGAAATCATTTTCTTTCTTCATTTATTTGGAAAAAAAATGGGACATGATACTCTTTATAATTATACGTAATTTTAATTTCACTTTCTATTAATCTTATTATAAAAACATGGAAGACCATTAAATATCTATTTCAGTTTTTTATTAAAGTCAAAAGTCAGATGAAATTTTAGTTTTTACTGATTATAAATATGAACAGATTATAATTTTATAATATATATATATATATATATATTTAATAAATATAGTAAATAAATGTGTGTAAAAACAAAAAGATTAATAAACTTGTTCCTTTTATATTACTGCATTTATATTTTACAATGCTTGAGTTAAAAATTGTGAAACATTATGTACTTAACACTAAAGAAGATTCAAACATATATTAGTGATAATGCGCTATTTAAGCTTAACATAAAATGCATATAACAAAATTAAAATAACTTTTTGGATTTATTTCTATTTTTAAGCTTATACGACACTTTTAATAAATAAAAATATTTACACAGTAAAACTTAAAGCTTATGAGTACTAAATGAAAAAACCCAATTTCCCCCGGGTTTTTTTAATAAAACCCAGGTGGGTTGGGTTTTTTCAAACCCTGCTAAAAAGCAGCAAGTAATTATATATTTACTCATTGTATTTTCAAAGTGTTGACATTTAAATCTAGTACTTTCCAGGATTTCTATGTGCCTTAAAAAGGCTTTAGTATTCATTTTATCTTTTAAAGTTCCTTAAAAGCCTTAAAATTTGTTTCATCTGAGCCTCCACCTTCCTCTATTAACGTTTCAATTGCTGTGTCAAAGCTATAATTTATTATAGAGCATTCATTATAGATAATAATGCCTGGGCATTTATTATAGAGCATTTATTTGCTCACCACTTCATGTATTTTGTGAATGAGATAGAGCATTTCATGAGTGGAGTTTAAACCTCAATTGGAAAATAAATATTCCTATATATTAAATACTCTGGGTATTTACCTTTAAAAATAAATACACAGTTATTTTACGTTGCTATTTGTAAATTACAGTTTTGTACACTTCATATGATCAAGTGCTTTGCAAAAAAAAAAGAAATCAGACTTCTCTGCTTAGTAATAAAAAGTATGTTATGGACTAGTTTTATTACCCAAGTGTTTACTCAAATGGCTTAATGCTGATTATTGCTATTCTTTTAGCACAAACCAATATTTTCCCCTTTAAATATTCTAACTTTAAAGAAAAGTGCGTTTCATATTATTTTGTTTATATTCAAAATAGTGTGGTTTTAATGTGATATTCTTTGAATAAATTTTTAATTGGAAAGCTGCCCCCTTAAATAACAATAATATATTACTTTTAATGCCTAGATAAAATATAAAGGAACCTAAGTTCCCGAAAACTGCTGTAAAGTTCTTTTTTTAATTCAGTTGTAAAATAGAGCTATCTTAAAACGTTATTTTTTGGGAAGAAGAAAAGAAACTAATGTTGAAAAATTGAATGAAAAAAGGTGTTATGTATTAACAACAAAACTATTTCAATCTCGTTTTCGAAATTTTCCAATCATAAGAGAAAAGATCAAAAACAACCTAACTCTTCCTCTTGAAACCTGAGCGGCTCCGCAAAGTTTCTGGTTATACCAACATGGCCGCCGCTACTTGACAGTTACTTCACTCGCTCCAATAGGGAAGGGGAGGAATGCCCACTCCTTCTTATTTATAACTCTATGATTATTTCATATTACGACGGAGACTTCGAAGAGCAGCCTTAAATGCAACACCGCAAACTTTAGCAAAACATTGCATAACGAGAATCTAGAAGAAGACACTGGACCACCCTGAATAACTTTTGATCTAATGATCAGATCTTCACATTCTAGGACTCAATCTTCATGGCTCAAATATGCTAGGAAGTGATCTCATATATGCTAATTAATAAGTGCAGACGATATTACAAGTTACGATATAAGACACCGAAACGTACTTTCTCTGAATAAATATAAGTGCCTGACTTTTCTTTGAAATTCAATTTCCAGACCGATTTTGTATAATTTTCTATTTTGCTATAAAAAAATTACATTCATTAAAATGATGCAAAAAAGTTGTGTATCTTACAAATCAAAATTTTTCGACCATTCTGAAATAAAATAAAAGATAATTAACATTTACGAATCGCATGGAATTCTCTTGGGACAAACGAATCTCATAATTATGTGTAAGAGTTTTTCAATTCACATAAAAAGTTCTACAGAATTAACGAAGTAGGCAAAAAGCAAAATTCACATTAAGGGGTCCAAACTTTGGAACACTCTTCTGACCAAACTATTGGTACCGTCGACCGAAAAGAGAGCTCAAGATCCACTAAAACTTGTTTGTAATACCAAAAATCGAGTTATGGGCGGGAAAAGCAGAATATCAGGTATCCTTTGGAAGCCGCCCCCTGGTGCGGCTTCCAAAGGCTCAAATCGACTTTCGATTTCGAGCTCAGAATACCAGTCCAGACCAAACTATTGGGACCGTATTTCCCAAATTGCGGTTGCATATTTCGGCCCAACTAAACCCAAACCTGTTGAAAATATGGTATGTTTATTCAGAGAAAGTATGTTTTTGTGTCTGATTTCATAACTTAAAATAGTGTCTGTTCTAATTAATTAGCATATTTAAGGGGTTTAAAAAGACATTGTTTAGCTTTATATAAAATTGTAAGATTCATCCGATATTTTATAGTCATTATTTAAACAATGTCCTCGTTAATTAACTGACAAAGGGGATTTTTTTTTCTTCTTCTTTACGTTAGATTCCTCATTGATTCCTAACTTGACGTCTTCGAACTTGAGATTTTTCATAAAAACTTTTGCTCAATTCGAGTACGAATCACAATTCTTTCCTTTATCTGCCTTGGACTTCATTAAACGCATTTGGAAGATTACTGCGTCGCTTAGCATCATTTCGCATTTCGTTGAGAATGTGTGCATAATTTAATTTTTTCCTCGCAAATAACTTTTTTATTTATCCTAGAGGATCATTTATTAACTCTCAATACTCAACTAAAAAATCTGTGCTAGAAGTAAAAATCTAATTATAATCTCGTTTTGTAAAATTTTGAATTTTATGAATCACCACTTTTTCCATTTATAGTCCTCCGTAGCAACACTGATGAATCAAAAGTGAAACGAGCGTTGTCATAACAAGCGTTATCCGAAACGGATAAAGTTAACTTTAGGGCTTTTATTTAACCAGAAAAGGTAAGAACCTGGAAAAAAGCTTATTTCACTTTTATCCTTCCTGCAGGAGATATAGATACACCGAGAGTACCACTTTAATTAAAAAAATGAATGCTCTTCGCATCTGTTTAATATGTGCTACGATAGTACAGTAGCCACAAAAATTTTACTTAACTGGATCGATAAATAAAATTTAGTGTCAATATTACCCCTACGGAAATAATTATGTGTAAAAACAAACTTACCAATTATGAATGATAGAACTATTTTAAATTATTAAACAATTATCCTTTTTGTTTTACTTTGTAAATAATTTTATAATAAAAAAATTAGTTTACTTTAAAGAAATGAGAGGTTTTTATTTTTAATTAACTATTTTTTTCTGATCTAACTTTTACAAAGATGCCTACTACTCCGGACACGCCAAATTAATTATAGAAAACGGTAAGTAACTACAAAGTAAATTTCGCAAATATTTGAATATTTTTACTTGCTTTTTAGAATGGCATAAATTTTTAATGTGGTGAAATATATTGGTCTATGAATTATTTAAAAATAGTAGTGGATAAAAATCTACTAAATTGAATTTATTAGACCAAGAATCAAAATTAATAACCTACCACTTTAAAATATATATTTGCTGTCGGGAGCAAGTTGGCATCTCTGCTTTTAACTTTAAAACTAAGTCATTGATAGCAGCGTTTTAACGCACTCCAACTGTAACACGAGGTTGTCAATCTCTTTCAGAGATCGTCAAAAAGAGTTAGCTAAATAAGAGCCACTGGCAATTATTTAGAATACTTTTGAATCTACTACTTATTTATTTTTTATATTTTGTAGTGTTTCCTTAATTGTCCATTACCGCAATTGGCTTTGGAGGTTTGCCTGGTCCCTGGGAGACGTTTGAATGGTCTTTCCTAAAGATTTTTTTCAACACAAAGTCTATAGAGAAAATTCCGTGTCTCCCAAAAGTGGTCGTACATAGAGGAAGTCGCTACACAGAGGTGGTCTTTCATCGAGGTTTCGCTGTATTTTGATATGAAATGTAAGAATTGTGTTATTTTAAAATTAAAACGGAAGTGAACATTAGAAAACACCAAATTAATCCAAGCATAAACAGGCTACCACTGTTTACACTTTTAGCAACAAATAGTTCTGTTATTGCAACAGAAGTTTAAAACTGTTGAATTTATTTTGTGGGTGAGCGAGGCGATTATATTTTTTAGCATAGAAATAAAAAATTTTAATGTTTATTATCAAAATTTCTATTAAATTGTTGCTTTATATTACTTTTTCTTAATATATTACGGTTCCCACGATCTGAAAATATTTTTATGAAGTGGTAGCAAAAGTTAGATAAATCTCATTGTTTTAAGCTTATA
>NC_092209.1:19450762-19454473 GCF_043381705.1 Parasteatoda tepidariorum | reverse complement strand
ATACTTATATATATATATATATATATATATATATATATATAGCTGAATTTTAGTATTTTTGGTCTAGAAAAATCTTAGCTATCACTCATTTATTTTTTCCAGGTCATAGAAATCTTGTATATAATCCAAAAAATAATTTAAATGAAATATATATACTACCACCTTTTATTGCGAAAAGTAAATTAGTGATAAATAATATAGAAAAGACATTTCATACCAGCATTTTTTTTTTCTTTTTTTGGAGAAAATTTAAACTTCTGTAACTACGACTTTTTGAGAACTATAACATGAAAAGCTGCTTTTTTCTCAAGAAAACGTAGATACTCCTCCCGATTACTATTTAATAATGAAATGGTTTAAATACTAATGTATCCTCTTTTCCGTCTCGTTTTCACTCATGCTGCCAATTAATAAGCTATTTGTAAAATATTTTATGGACAGGTAGACATTTAAAACTGAAGCTTTCAGAATTTTCAGTCATTTTGCCAACATTTTAAAAGATTCAACACGAAAGAGTTGGAATAAAGTATCGTTGCATGTGAACTTTTGAAATCATTTATATGCAGTGGCTTGGAAAATAAGTTTAATGAGTAAAAATTTTTTTTAGCATAACATAAACTTAGCTATGCCAATTGAATACATTTTTACAAAAGCGTAGAAAGTTGACAAATCTGTATTTAAAGAAAATTATACAAGAAACATTTATTAACAAAATGAATATTTTATTATTTTGTTCTTTGTTTAACCATCGCCTCCCACAACTGAAAACCTCCACACGGTTTTTTATAGGTAGTCCGATCAGACCACTATGAAGGTAAACCAGTTTACGAAAGAGCCCCTTAATGGAAAATCTTGTAAAAATAAGAAAGTGGTAGCAAATATGTCTCTAAAATTTTTTTTAATTTATGAATATCATTAGTCTTATTTACTTGTCAACCACTACAGATTCAATTCTCAAATATATATGATAAATTCCCCACATCGCTACCAAATTACCGTTATTATACTTTTAAAATAGAATTTGGTTTCATGCACTCAAACTGTTCACTTTTTAAATAGTCTGCGCAGACTACTTATAAAATACCGTGTGGAGGTTTTTCTGATGTAGGAGGTGATGGTTTAACCCTTTGCTCTCCAATATCAACTCTGCACCGCCATCAACCGTCACTAATCTAAAATTAAAAATTTCTGTATCTTAATACTTAATAAACAATAGTATTAAGAGGAATGCTACAAACGATTATAAATTTAAAACCTGGTGGAAACTCAAATCACTTTTATTTATTCTTTATCTTTTTAAATATTTAGTTGAAACTATGACTTGTATTTCAAATTATTCATATTTAAGCCGAAAACATTTAAATGTTATCTAAACAAAATTTGTTAAAAATAGTTTCTAATTTTAAAATATATAAATAAAATTTTGAATTGTATTAAATAGTATTTTTTGCATTTATTATCGCCGGTGGCAATACTGTATTAACCTCTTCGAGACGGGCGAGTCATATGTATATGATTTCTCAGGGTGTCGATAATCGGGGTAAAAAAAATAAAACTGGCAGCCAAACTATTTTCATAGCAGTGTATTTGTGGGCGGGGTAATAATAGTTTGCTTTATTTAATTCACCACTGTTTAGTTCGAATTAAAAAATGTATAGTTACACTTTTATCACACAACGTTTTATTTATATACACAGAGATGCCAACTTCCTCCGGACAGCGAATAAATATTTTCAAGGGGTAATTTATTAATTGTGATTCTTGCATACCTGCCAACTTTTAATCCTTTCGAGGATCATTTTCCCCAGTGGAAGTAAAATGGAATTTGAATTACAATTTTAGTCAAAAAAAAACATACACTGCATTTTGAGAGGGCTTTTGCGGATAAAAACAATAATATTACATATTAATATATATGCTTAATTTTTTCAAAAATAGTGGTGGTCAAAAAGATAATAAATATAGTTTATAATTGTAAGAATCATATAGAAAGTATACATTTTACTACCACTTTAAATATGGAAATAAAATTTTACGCCAAATGCGTAAAAGCTGGCAGGTATGTTGACTTAAATGATTTAACAAAAATTTTTATCAAAAGTCCGTTATATAGGGCTTGTGTTAAAGGCAATTATTTAGTATATATAGTATAGTGCTGTCAACTTGTGATTAATTATTGAATTATTTTCTTTTTGTAATCGTCCTTAGTGCACTTAGACTTGCAATATGAGATTGTCGATCTCTTTCAGATCGTCAAAAAGATCTCTCAAAATAAAATGCACTCACAAATATTTTTAAATCTACCTATTTGTTTTGTTAATATTTTTTGTTTTGATATTTTTTCGTGTTTAATTATTTAACATTTTTCGCATTGGGTGCGGAAGTCTGCCCGGTCGATGGGGAAGGTTTTGATGGCCTCTTTAAAAGGTTTTCATCTACACGAAGACTGGAAAAATTCCGTGCTTTCTTTAAGTGGATACAAATAGAGAATGTCGCTACACAGAGGTGGTTTTTCCTGAAGATTTCACTGTACCTTCACCTTTTCGGGACGGGAAAGTCACAGTTGTAGTCGAACGAAATCAGAATCAGAGGACAATAAAAAATAAAAAGCGGTAGCTTAAGTTTGGGCATAGCTATTTTGACAGACTTATTTTTGCTTTCACTTTAAATCTGACACATCCAATCCTGGTGCGTTATAAGTGCAACTTAACAATTTTTAATTCGAACTATGTAGTGGTGAATTAAAAAAAGCAAACTACTATAAAAATGGTTTTCCTACCAGTTTTATCCTTTTTACCCTGAGATTAGATATATGACTTCGATCTTATATAAATATTTTTTAACTAAAGGTTTGTCGTGGTAGGTTAAAAAGTTTGTTCTGAAATTTATAAACACAAAAGAGCATATAACATTCCTTGAATCAGGGGCGTACCTAGGGGGGGGCGGTGGGTGCGGTCCGCACCGGGCGGCACTTACCTTGGGGCGGCATTTTTTATATTTACTTATATCTTATACTATAATACGAGGAATGGTTGCCAAGTCGAAAATCGCCCCAGAATTGAAAAACTTGGGGGTCTGGGGTTTTTGGCCACGAGGAATCGATTGGCGCCGGTTTTGAAGCGCTACGGTCGAGCAGTTCGGAGTTACAGATAGGATATTTTCAAACTTTATTAGTTCGCCATAATGGCTATAGATACTTTTCTCCATTCTTTTAAATATATGCTAATGCGAACCTTACAATTGAAATATTAATTTTCGACAACTTAAACCAATAATATACGAAGGAATTAATAATTTAATTGTAAGGTTCGCATTAGTTTACATTTATCAAAGTGGAGAAAAGTTTAACTTTTGTGTTAAAATCACCGTCAACAAAGTCCGACATTTCAACATTCATCAGATTTCAAGCTACATTTTCAACATGCAGAACGCACCTCTACATGAAATTCTTCAAGGAGCCGGAATTTTGGAACAACAAGCGATCAACTCAATTCTACCCGCAAATGGACAACTAGAAGATACCGTCATTGTCAGAATGCTTCTCCATTACGCCGAACAAGCTTACCCGTCCGTCAAAGTTGCCGTACTTCACCCTAAATTTGTCGCACGCTTCTACGTTACAACAGCGGATGGCGCTTATGAAGGAATGGCTCTTCTCAACGATATCAGCGACCAGAACAAGCAGGGCCGGATTATACCTTTCGTAGGCCC
>NC_092209.1:19380245-19450262 GCF_043381705.1 Parasteatoda tepidariorum | reverse complement strand
CCACCCTGTATATATATATATATATATAATTGAGGAAATTTAATAAAATTAAAATAAAGAAGATAAAATGGTTCGAGTTTCTTAAAAATTCATTCTGTAAAGCAAAAAGCATTGAAACGTAACTATTCCATTTATTACTTTTCAATAATGGTTTTGGTGTCGTTACCTAAGTATATTTTGTAAAATTGAATCTTCCCTATCGCGCTTCTTGCTCACAAATGTAAGCGGAATGATAATTCTAAACTTATGTTTACGTAAATGTTCTTTTTAAAAGAAATTTAAATATCTTTGTAATTTTAAGAGTTTTTTTCTTCCAGATAAAAGGTGTTTAGTATCTTACAGTATCATTACTCACATTCCTTTTTCCTTCTTTGTTTTCGAAAATAAGCATATTTTTAAAAAATTTCTAGATTTCATAAAATTCAAATCCTTACATAGCATTTTCTTGATAGTTTTTAGTTTTCAGTTAAAGTTTGTAGACACTTACTGTTTAGTAATTCTTTCCTGTTAACATCGTAATATTTATTAACAGCATCCTATATTTGAAAAGTTATGATAAGAGTTAATGAGTTCGTTAAGTCAATGAGTAATTAATGAAATTATTAATTGATGGGTTAATAAGTTTGTTTCATGGACATTCTTCTCACTAAATTTACTTTTAAATGGGCTTGAAATATGCAGGTTGTCCCATAATAACCTAGCTTCATATATTGATTAATAATATATATTATTAGCATGTATTTATATATATTAATTAAATACATACACTGCTCAAAACAATTAATGGATATTGTAAGTCTAGAATAAAATAACGGTATAAGCAATTTGTTTCTGTATAAAATGGAAGAAGAGAGTCACAAATGCCTTTTTTCTTATTTTTAAACATTAAAGAATGCAAATATTGAGTTTGACGTCAGAGACGAAGCTTCAGCGGCAGTTAGAGCCCCTGAATTAGACAGGCCGACTTATCATTTATTGTTGGAGCAAAGAGCTAACATAAGCACAGCGAATAAATATTTTCAAGTGGTAGTTTATTAATTGTAATTCTTGATTTAATAAGTTTGATTTAGTAGACTTTAATCCACCACTATTTCTAAACAATGCGTAGACTTATATAATTCACCACTTTATAGTACTTAATACATGCTTTACATTTTTAAAAGCAAGCAAATATTGTCAACTATTTGAAAAATTTACTTTGTAGTTATTTACCGTTTTTTAAATTATTTTGGCGTGTCCGGCGCGCGTATTGACAAAACATACCGTAGATAATAAACTTGGCGATGGATTACGCGTAAATGTGGTGGGAGAACGAAATTACTAACCTAAATAGTGTAATTCGATATTCTTTTTCTCCTCCTCGACTAGCCATGATGAATAAAAATAACTGATTAATTCTTTTTAGAAGAGAATTAAAAAAGAAAAAAATCTTTTTATTGTCAGGATCACTTTACAAATACACTGTATTCATATTTTATTAAACGCTATAATTTATATTTTATAAAACGATCTAGTTTTTTGATCAAACAGATTCAATTTTTTAATTTTTTTTACATTTTCAATCTAAGAATAATAAATGCAATTGATAGAAAATGCACAATTTTAAAAATATATTTTATTTACATATATTGCGTACAGGTTATTCTGCAACTATCATACATAACGTAAATTTATAGATTCCTAAATACTGTTATATGAGTTTGGTAATTAAAAATATAATTAAAAAATAAAATAATTAAAGAATAGCATAATTAAAAAATATTTCAACCATCAATTAAAAACTTCCTGTTGTCATATACTATTAATAATAATTATAATTTTTAACAACTTTTTTGGGCACAAATTTTTAATTCTCGAACTTAATACTATCCTTTCATATGAAAATATCAGAAAATTTATAAAAGAAAAACTATATTTTAAAATTGAGACATTGGCGACAACAGAGGTTAGATGTATGTGCTGAGTTTAAATAAATTATATGTTATAAAACTCACATTTAAGATTTAGATCAATTTATTATCAGGTCATAAGAGTGTTTTTTAATAAATAAATGTAGTGATTGTTTGATTTACAATTGTAAGGTCCTGGGTGTTTAATGTTAAGTTATACATTTCTTTAGAAATAATATTTGAAATATGCAAAGCAGGGCGGCATTCATTTCAACTTAAAAATCATCAACTTAACTTTCAATAACTATAGATAAATAAAAAACAAAAGTTTGATAAAAACTTTAAAAGAAATACTTTTAGAAAAATTCCTTCTAAATAATATTTAAATAAAACACAATAACTTCGCCTGAGTGATTCTGTAAGAAATTCTAAACTTTATAATTTTACAAGTTAGGTGAAAAGTGAATATCTACAATAGTGGTAGGGAATTAAGGAAATTCTAAATCTAAAGTTTGAGTCCTAGAACGTAAACATCTGATCATTAGATCAAAAAATAGTTTTAGATTTTTCGTTTATTGCTCACTGTACACTAAAACGTGATTTTTTTTTTCTTTTGAAATTTTGATTTTAATGCCCTTACTTCAACCTCCTTCGAGTTATGCTTACTTTATAAAATTAAACTCAACTTTATTTTTCTTTTCACTTTTAAACTGTAAAAGACTTTTTCTCCATTTGTAAATTATTAAAAAAGTTATTAATCTGATTGCGTAAGCAGTTAATTTATTAAAATTGAACATTCTAAATTAATTCCTTTTAATAGTCATTTATATTATTAATAATAATTATTTGCACAAAATTATAATAGAGGAAAGTTTGATTAGAAATTTAAAAGTTCTTGCTACAATAATTAGGGAATTTCTATTGACAAATTCAAGTAATTTTTTTTCCGGAACAAAATGCATTTTTATTTAAAATGGAACAGTACTGACTTAACATTTATACGATAAAACACTCTCTAATCGCTAACACCGATGACAGGAAAAAAATTTCGTTTTTTTTTTCTTTTCCACAAAAAGTTTAGAACTTAAAATGTTGTTCTTTCATTATAAAGCAATAGCATAATATTCTCGTATCATGTAAAACTTGATAACGAAGTTACTTATCTACCGTTTTACAGTTATAAAATGAAATGATTATTGAATTCTACTTGCATTTTAAAATGTCAATGTATCCATCGTTCAATGAATTTTACGATTATTTTTATAAAACTGTGTATAATGAACATTTCAACTAAAAAAATTAGTACAAAATAGCTGCTAATAATTCTCTTAAACATTTATAAATATTATACATTTATAAATTTCAGCTTTTCGCATTATTGCTAAATAACCTCTACGTCGAAAAATATTTAAGGAATTCCATAATAACTGAAAATTAAATAAAATTTAAAAAAAATTGTAAATGGTTATCGAGCAGAACCATTAAGTTTAATTAATGAATATAGAATTAGTAACAAAGTCACTGCTGAACAATAATTTTTTTTTAATCTTTTAAGTAAACAAACTTTATTGTAATAATCATTTCATTATTAAGGATTAGAGGTTATTGTGAAATTATTAATTTTAATAAGTGGATGAGTAGGTAAAGAAGTTCACTACTCGAAATACGCGTATACATTTAATGAAAGTTATGAAAATACAGATATGGAGGTAATAATATATAATTTTTTTTATCTTAGTTTTATTACGACCTTCTAAAAAACGCTAATAAACACAATTATGTTAAATACAAACGATTATGTCGGAACAAAAAAATACGCTTTATATTTCATTTAATGCAGAAGAATCTAATGAAGATCAGCTTATTTGAAACTCTGAAATGTCACACCCATATATAACTTGGTGAATGATAGACACGTGAACAAAACAAAAACATAAGCACACAGCTGTTTGGCGATTTGCGAGACGCTCCTTCAACGCCGATAGAAATTTTCGCCAACCCCTTTACAATCTACGGTATGTTTTGTCAATACGCATCCGGCGCAGCTGGCATCTCTGTAATAACATAACTAATACGAACATAACGTTAACTTGCGAACTTGTTGGCTCCAATATTGCTTGATAGGTCAGCTCTGATAGTATAGGAGCCTTAGCGGCAGTGAATTTGATTTGACTTGTGATTGTAATGATATTGGCTTGTAATGTAATTCAAAGAGGAAAAGAATGATCGACATGTAAGCGCGTTTTTTCTATGAGAATCGAATTAGAAGTTCGGAGAGTTGTTGATCAGTTAGAGGGGGCACAAGTGCAGAAGTCATTGGATTTTCACAAAAGGTGATTTCCAGGAACTGGAACCGATTTTTTGGAGACTGGAAATACAGACCGAAGATCAGGGCAAGGGTGTAGAACATGCAACAACGCCCAATGAAGAACGTTATTTAACGCTGACGGCTCGGAGATCCCGAACTATGAATGCCACTCCTTTTCAACAACACCATCGCTCGGCTACTGGCACCAACCACAATTTCCATACTGGCACCATATGTGAGCAAATATAATAACCATATAACTTGTTTTCAAATTCAAAGCGTTTTACTCAGTATTCTCACGAGTTGGAAAATTCAATCAAGAATACAGAAAGACTGCAAGACTACGCTTAACACGGTGAATGCCATGCTAATTTTACATGGCTTACCCGTATGGCCAATCGGTATATAACTACAAACTAATCATCAAACTAATCATATAAGCCTACGAGTTGTTAGAAGTAGTGGCGAATAAAAATCAACTAAATTGATTTTATTGAAACAAGATTATCTTGTTTTATAATGTTTGTAAATATTTAATAAAATTTTGAAAGGGTGGCGCTCTTCCCACCAAAGTCATAACCATCTCTTCACTTCTTGTTCACCCACTTCTACCGCTGGTATAGGAAATATATGGAATGTATCTTGCAATGGTTATTAATATCATTATTATTGTTATGAATATCAGGTGATTATAAACAATAACTGCGCCTTTTGGAATATGTGATTTTAAAATAAAAAACACACTCTAATCACATTATATAAAGTTGCCCAGTCACTGATGTTATACAGAATCGTCTGCAGCTTAATTTATAGCTTTGAGTAATTAATTATCTTGTGAGGAAATTCTTATCCCGCATGGATTAATAGAAATTTTCGAACGAATTTTAAGTTTGGAGTCTAAAATTGTCCCTTGCGCCCTTAGTCCAAATTTCTGGACTAGCAGAAATGGTTCTCAATTAGACAAACCGAACTAATTAGACACACAAATCTACTTTAGAATAAATCTTCTTCAGGTGCAAGAATTTTTAATTAAAAAAATTGCTTTCGTTAAATTTGGTCGAAATTTAGATCTCAAATCAAATAATTAAAAGATAGCTTGAATCGCTGTATTACCTAAAATTGTATAATAAAACGCTGGTTTATATTTTTATAATCATAAACATTTACTTACATGCTATTCTTAGATGAAAAAGAAAAACCAGAGCGATTAAATAATGCATATCTGTGTCACAGTAAAAGGTAACTTCATTCTGTAATTCTGCATGGTGATTTGAAACAGGTAGATAAAGAATCAAAATTTGATAATTTTATCACCTGTCAGCGACTGATACAAAAAAAAAAAATAATAATAAATAATAATAATGAAATATATTATTTTCAGTAATTTATGCCGCGGCTTCCGCTGATTTTTTTTTCTCCTTTTCCTTAAATAAAATTTTTTTTCTGTGACATTGGTGTATTTCGATTATGTTATTCACTTATGTAAAATTCTTTTTGACGCACAATACATTTGCGCAATATTTTTGGGTATTTAAGTAAATTTTGAAAGAAAATATTGTCTACAAAATTAAATCTAAGTAAAAAAAATCAGCACAAAACCTTTACTTAAATTCTAATTTTTAAAGGTTTTGTTAAGGAAATACAAAGAAAAGGACGCATAGAGTTTTCGATTAGGAAATATGCAGGTTTGAAAAAGGATATTGTAAAGTCAGTAAGTAGTTCCTTGATTTTGAGATGGTCTTTTTTTTATTATTATTATATCCAAAGTTGAATAGCCGAGCCAATTTTTGTGGTTTACGGCTACTAATGTTCAACTCTGTAGACTTGTAATTTTAAACCCAATTCAAAAGACGAGGAAACTCCTGGATCAAGTATTAGGAGTAATTTTGCCTTCGTGGAGGACTTTTTGTTGGAACTGATGCACATTTGCTTTACATGGAGAGGAAACCCACGAAAACCTCACACAGTTAGTCTGACGGCAAGGGAACTCTAACTTACGATCACTCTACTACTGAGGATCTTTTACGTCAGTACTGTGGTCGGTGCAAGTCGAAAGCGGAATTTGTTTCAACCAGCCATCGCTGGGATTCGAACCAGGGACACCTCATTGGAAGGCGAACGTTCTATCCCCTGAGCCCTCACCACTCTTGTCGGAGGAAGAATTTTGAAAGAGGTCATACTTGGTATTGCCGTACAGCAATATCTGAAGGTTTTGTAAATGTTTTAGTCAGCAAAATCTATGTGCCTTAGATTTTTTTAAAAATAAAATTGGCGCATGCTTTTGGTTGAAAATTTTCGCTTTTGTTAAGATTTTAAGAACTGAACAAGAAACTTACATTTTATTTCTAAGAATATTAGGGCTTTTTAACGAAAATCATTAAAGAAACGTTAAGGAAATATTCAGGTTTTATAAAAAAAAAAAGTGAAGGAAAATTTTAAAATATTTCATAAAAAACAATTAATAACTCTAACAATTAAATATAATTGTAACTTCCACGTAATTCCATTAACGTTTTGCTAAATAGCAGAGTTCAAATTAAAATTTTATTTTTCTTGCAGATAATGGTGATTGTTGATAATGGTGATAATTGATGATTTATAAAGGTTTTAATAAGCAATTTTTTTAATCGAATTTTTTTCCCAAGATTTCATAGTTTTTTTTTTTTTTTCTTCTTTCTTTTTTTTATTGTTATACGAAAATAAAGCAACATATGAAATAAAAAATAGTGGAACTACACTGATAAATGCAATTGAAACGAAGAAAGATTTTTATTTATTTTTTTAAGAACTAAAATAAGCAAGCATATCCACAAATAAGGTATCAAATGACAGCTAAGATCTTCGCGAACACCTCTGCCACGCAGTGGTGGTGTGATCGCGTTTTAGTATAGAGGTACTACTTCATTTGCTCACCGAAACTTGTAGCGTAAGAACGTTTTGAAGCATCGTAGCTTAGCGAAATCCTTTATTTTCATCGTTAGTATGGCCAGTCGTCATCGACTAGACGATACCACAAGATGGCGGATTGTTAGAAGACTTGAAGTGGGTGAATCACAGACTACCTGTGGCAAGAATCTCAGGGTTTCGAGGGGAAACAGTTCACAGAAACTGGAACAGTGGTTCGCCGACATGGTCAAGGCAGCAAGAGAGTAACAACGGCGCCTCAAGTCCCTTATTTGAGATTTCAAGTCAGGTCCACCACAACGACACAACTATCTCTCAACTTGTACGTAACATAAACATTCTTGTCATGGATAACAGTAGACTAGAAATTTAACCCTTTAATGGGCCCTTTATTTCTAGTAAAGGTAAATTAAAGTATTTTTGGAATTGAAATTGTTTTAAGAACAGTAATTGATTTTAAGAAAGAAAACTCATTTAGTTTATAAAAATGCCTTTTTTTTTGGTGGTAAATATATTTAACATGACCTATTAGGAACTTACTGACTTTTATTTTTCTTTATTTATAAAATAAATTCCTTAAATGCTACAAACTACAAAAGGAATTATGTATTTTATAACTTTTATACGTTTTTCAAAAGTGACAAATGATTACCAATTTTATTCAAACTCACTTCAAGAAACCTGAAGTTATTGAAAAATGGAAACCTAAATTAAAAGTGGTAAAACGTGGTGGTAAGCATACTTACCACGGCCTTCAAAAGGGTTAATGCAGGTGGCGTGCATGTACGCCAGGCAACCTGCAGCCTAAATCCCTTTGATTGTTAATCACAAGAAAGGGACAATCTGGCATTGAGCCGAGAACACCTGTCTTGGACAGAAGATGATTGATGGGAGGTTTTCTTCAGTGATGAGTCGTGATTCAATCTGGACAGCGACTACAGGCGTGTTCCAATCTGGGAAGAACCCGGAAGTCAATATCAGCATCCTAAAATTGTCGAAAAGGACACCACTATGTTTCAGATAGTCTGATGGTCCTGACAGATACCATGGTAGACGGGCCTATCGAACTTGTTGTTGTTGTTGTTCATTTACGTTGCACTAGAGCTGCAGAATGGGTTATTGGCGACAGTATCGTCTTGACAGCTAAGATCTTCGCGAACACCTCTGCCACGCAGTGGTGTTGTGATCGCGTGGCACCCGGGCAGTGCCCCTTGAGAATCTTACTTTTTAGAAATTGCATTAAAAAAAGCTAAGACTAAACAAAATTACCTTGTATATTTTTTAAAATAAATATTTTATATTGTATAAAGTGTGTATTTTGTTTTTCTTTCTACAGATAGTGATTGACAACAATAATTTGAATAGTTTATCACCAGGGAAACTTAAAAAGGCAACCGAAATCCATTTTTCAACGTTCCAATGAAATTTTTTATATGAATTCAGTTTTTTTTGAGTCTACTAAAAGCAAATTTAAATCAAAATGTATTTAAATTCGTTTCAAATTATTGCATATGCTAAAAAATGCCTTATATTATGTAAAGATTCTTAGTTCGATTTTAAGCAGAATGACCCGTTATAGAAGCCCAAAACATTTTATTGCCGGGGGCCCTGCATGCTATTAAGACGGCCCTGATTGGCGACGGTCTGGAAAACATCCCTGAGTATGATCCGAAGACATACCATCACAATTTTGATCCTCTGCAGAGGAGAGGGCTCCCCCGCTTCGGTAGCCTGAACGCGAAGTCGAGCATTTTACGGTAGAACAGTTTAACGGGGACCAATACCGCACACCCTCGGTTCCTACGCAGACTGATCCAAGTGGTCATCACACCCGCACCAGCCAGTGATGCTTGACTTCGCTGATCTGCTGGGAACCGTGTCTTAACGATCAGTCCATTGCGGGAATGTACCAAACTTCGTGTGTTCGATAGAAGTACTCTGACATGTCAGCGGTACAATGACGAGATCCTTGCACACTATGTGAGACTTTTCGATGAATCATAGGAATCAAATATCCTGTTTATGAGCGTTAACGCTCGTCCATAATTGGTGGATAAATACCTCCAATAGTAAGATATTTAACTATTTGCAAGATAAAAATAAAAAAACAAAGTGTCATTAAAAATATTCTAGTCCCGCAGTGGGCTAATCGTTAAGACACGGTTCCCATCAGATCATCGAAGTCAAGCATCACTGACTGCGGTCAGTGCGCGGGTGGGTGACCACTTGGATTAACTGAGTAAGGGACCGAGGCTGTGCGATATGGGTCCTCGTCAAACTGTTCTACCATAAAGTGCTCGACTTCATGTGCTGGTCGTCGGGCTACCGAAGCAGGGGTGCCATCCCCTCTGCAGAGGATCAAAATCATGATGGCATGTCTTCGGATCATTCTCAGGAATGTTTCCCAGACCGTCGCCAATAGCCCATTGTGCAGCTCTAGTGCGACATAAATGAACTGCAACAACAACAACAAAAATATTCCAAATCTTTTTTTTATTCATTTGGTATCATTAATTGTTTACGATTTATTTTTGTTTCCTCCAAAAGAAAAATTAAATATTTGTTTTGAAATGTATCTACAGTCTTAGTAAGTTTTATATTTAAATATTTAACAAAATTCAACGAGAGAAATTGAAATTTATTTAGTACAATTTTTACGGTTTTACTTCCAAATTCGCTGATATCATAATTTACTTATTAATTTTTTGCAACATAAATCATTATAATTTTGACAATGAAATAATATTAAACTATCAAGGCAGTTTACATCTATTATCGAAGAAATGCCTTAAATTTGCATTAACCCTCAGAGTGTTAGTTTCGGCTTTTTCCGAACTTTTAGATGCAAGCTTTTCTGTATCAAAAAAAATGGTTTCCCCCTTGTTATTCAATGGCATATATGGCAGTACTTTTACTTTCGTTACTTGTACCGTCGGTACAAGTAAAAAGTACGTACTTTTACTTGTACTTCGTTACTTTTTAAATTTAGTACNTCCGCTCAATTTTACCCAAGGGCTTAACGCTTGAGGATTAATTAATAAACTGTCTATTTTCTGATTGTTTATACCTGAAAAAAAAATTCTGTTTTCCTCAAAAAAATTTACGTTTAGTTTGTGCTACATTTTTTATTTTTAGTAGGAAAAATGAAATACATACTACAGTAAATAGAGGGGGGAAAAATTCCTGTAATTTTCAGTATTGAATAATGAGCTTACATTTTGTCCTTTCTTGTAGATAATTTAAATTCTTTCTATTACAGCTTCGACTTATTGTGAAGCAATGACAAACTACATTTTAGAAAATTTTAAATTCCTTTTAAATTAAATATGTGGTTTAAATACTTTTTGAGAAGGATTTGGGTGAAAGTTAAATATGAACTGCTTAAGAAATTTTCTAAAATTAAAATTTTTTTTATTGAAATGCATAAATGCCAACTGCTCCGGACACGCCAAAATAATTTAAAAAACGGTAAATGACTACAAAGTAAATTTCGCAAATATTTGACTGTTTTTGCTTGCTTTCAAAAGGTATAGCATAACATAAGTACTATAAAGTGGTGAATTACGAATTGTTTGGAAATAATGATGCATAAAAATCTGTTAAATTGAATTTATTAAACCAAGAATCGCAATTGGTAAACTACCACTTTAAAATATATATCTGCTCTCCAGAGCAAGTTGGCATCTCTGGAAATGTATCAAAGAGTTAAAGATATTAATTATATTTATTTAAAACTATGCATTATTCTTTAAATAACGATTTTATAATTAACATTTGGTGCTTGCCGAAACGGTCGTAAAATAACAGCAGAATAGAAAAGGCTATTTATTATTATTTAATTCTTTTATTATTTATCGTGATTCATACCTGCCATCTCTTCCGGATTTTCCGGAAGATTTTATTTTCATATTTAAAGTGGTAGTAAATATACACTATTTTTTTTTTTTATAAACTTAATTTTTAAATGATTTTGATCACCACTATTCTTACAAAAATTAAGCACATATATTAATATGCGTTACTATCATGGTTGCCAACTGAAGTTTTTTTCAAATACAACGTATTTGTTTGCTTAAAATTGAAGTTTTAATACCACTGGGAAAAATTATAATGGAAAGGATTAAAAGTTGGCAGGTATGTGAATGTATTCTTGAATATTAAGTATTTTTAATTTAACTTGAATTCTGTGTTGCTTAAACAGGCGATCGCAACGCTCTAATAATGGGGGGGAGGCTTTCGAAAATTGTCAACCGTCAACTATAAAAAGGTACCCTACTATAAAATCGAGTTAACGTGTGTTATATACTAGTGATTTGTAGTGGTAGATACGTTACAGTACTCCCCCACCAGAATTATATCTGTAATAGAATTCGATGAACTTGCGGCGGCACCGCCAAATGGACAGTAACGCTTAAGATAAGACCGCCATTTGGCGGAGGACTTGACTGTGGCAACCCTGGTATGCAGGGAGAAAAACATTTCTTCCCTCACAGTCTGCATTACATATGGCTTAGTGAATGTCGCTGGCGATGTGCCGTACTCTTCCATTTTTGTGTCTATTACTAATTATTAAATTATTATTATTTTTCTTTAAATATTAAATTAAACTTAAATATTATGGCTAGCTGGTGATTTCACATTATTTTATTTAAAACTTATTTTCTTCTTTTTGGGCACGTTGTACCCCACGTGCCTCAAACTAATACCACTAGTTTATTCATTGCTGTTTTGTGAGAAGCCGGGAGAGCTGTATTAAGATCACCGTACTTTTTGAGTGCTGAAATTGAGAGATTTATTAACTTCACGGTCGTAGTCGCTCCCGTGTTGCTGTTAGCAGTCGAGTGTAGGCAAGCCGACGTTGTGTGTGATCGAGACGAGACTGAGTAGCAACAGTGCGAGGAGGTGGATAGTGTCGCAGTCACAAGTAGCCAAGTCAACTGTTCAATGTGGTCCATCCATCGAAATAGGCATGTTCAAATCGCAGTGAGCGTGTTTGCCAAGATAGGCGTGTTTACATCACGTCCGGGTCACCAATGAGGGGAGAGTAGTTACAGACCATTTCAACCGTCATCTATGAAAAGGTACCCCACCAAAGCGAGTTAATATGTCTTATATACTAGTGAATTGTAGTTGTAGTGGTAGATACGCTACAATACGATCTGGCGAGAAGACAGATTCAATGCCTTCGGCCCTTTTCTCTTCTCCTCTTTTCAGTTGTAGAGGAATTTACTAAGATATTTTTCTTTTTCTTAATATTTTTCATTAATAAAACTATTTTTTATAAATTTCCATGGTGCTTTCTTTTAGAACTATGTCTAATGTAGTTTTCAGTACCATATAGTTTTCCAACTTAAAAGAATTTAATCTATATAAAAATCAAATTTTTTATCGGCTGTAGAACTCTAAATAATCTAGCTTCTTTTGGCGAAACCACCTGCACTTAAAAAAAAAAGTTCATTAACAGCTCTGAACATACTAGCAAAAAAAAAAAGAAGAAAAAATTAATTATTGTAAAAATATTACTGCAAAAAATAAAATATTTAAAATTTTGAATTTGTTCATGTTGTATGCATATTGTCAGGACTTACAAGAATAAAATGTAACGAGGCATGGAAAATAATGAAATGAGGAAAGCACGCAATGACAATATCAAAAAAACGTCACGCGTGAATTTTATTTCAAAACGCAACGAGACTGGTGTTTGTTTCGAAGAGATTGTAAATTGTTTTTGGATGTTCATCATTTGGTTTAAAAAATAAATATGTTTTTTAATTACCTCTCTATTTCCCATTGCACTAAAGCAAGTCTTGAAATAAGCTATAGACAATCGCAATGATCAAATGCGCCATCGGGGGAAAAGACCGGTTCCATGCCTTGGAATGTACTACGAAATTTTTCCTTTTCTTGATATTTTCGTTTTTAATGAATAAAAATTGTTTTTTTTAAATTTCCATGATGCTTTCTTTTAGAGCTACGTTTAATGAAGTTTTCAATTCCATATAGTTTTCCAACTTGAAAGATTTTAATCTAAATGAAAATTGTCATATGATATTTCATCTATATGAAAATTTTGATTAATCAAGACAGAGACTAACGTACTTTCTTCTTCTATGACTCTCCACACGCTATAGCGTTAGGCTATATGCTATATGCGTTTGCATGCTTTCACCATTATAATGGTGAAAGCGTGCAAAGTGTTGTCATAGATAAAGAGTTCTGCTCTACGCCATCTGTAGCCAATTTCGATCGCCAATAGAAAGCACCAAGATAAAAAAAAGTGTCTCGTGAATGAATGCAGAAACGTGTATAATTTGTTATCACACAGAACAGGCAGGTTGTTTAAAAAGAGTTTGTATGTAGAATGTTTTTCTTTCTCCCCCCCCCCTTTTTTTAAAAAAAAAAATCCTGAATCTAATGTAACAACCTTAGGAGATTGCCTGCACTTTTCGAGTTTTACAAAAGCGCGGGAAACCTTGGCCCTCCTATTATCCCTAATTACGGCGGTCTAAGAGTTTGCAAACGAAATTATAAAAAACAGTGGGAGGATAAAATTGTTTAACGCTCGTTACCTACATTGTTTTTACGATTAGCGGTTCCCTTTTATACTTCACTCCCCCAGTTACAAAAAGAGTTCCTTAAAAGATCTTGATGATGTCTTCTTTTCGAGCTCACATGAACAGGTTAAATATTGCATACTATTTTTACTTCTGTCCCTACTAAAAAAAACAAAATTAAAAATTTCATGAAATTGTTAAGAAAAAAAAGTCGTAGACGTTGATCGATTTTGCTCCTTTTAGAAATAAGGCACCTATGGCAACCGCCATACTTGATACTAGATACGGGTAAATGAAAGCGTATTATTTCAAATCTTTTATCACCTCAAGATCTTCAAGCCTTCCTTAATCAGTGTATGGAAGGGTTCAAATACTTCCTTTCCCTCCCTCNGATTCAGAAAACCGGAAAAATCAGTTTTCCGGAATAGCGATGGTCCCGACCATTCCGGATAATCGGTTCCCAACTGTACTAGATACGGGTAAATGAAAACGTATTATTTCAAAACTTTTATCACCTCAAGATCTTCAAGCCTTCCTTAATCAGTGTATGGAAGGGTTCAAATACTTCCTTTCCCTCCCTCATCTTGATGGACCTCAGGATTACCGTCTACTAATCAGAACCTAGAACCTCCTGGAATGTTCTTCATTCCAGAATGTTCGCAACGAACTCTCTGCATAGGGACCGAGGGTGTGCGGTATTGGTCCTCGTTAAACTGTTCTACCGTGAAGTGCTCGACTTCTCGTGCAGGTCGTTGGGCTATCGGAGCGGGGGTGCCATCCCCTCAGGGGGAATCAAAATTTTGAATCAAAATTTGCAGGGAATCAAAGTTTTGATGGCGTGTCTTCGGATTATCCTCAGGGATGTTTCCCAGACCGTTGCCAATAGCCCATTGTGCAGCTCTAGTGTGGCGTAAATGAACAACAACAACATCGAACTCTTCAAAATTCTTCCGAGCCACAAACAGTTTCTGACTTTTTACTGAATTTTCTGCTAGCTATCTAGCCTCAATCATAAGCTTCATTAAGAGAAACACAGAGCTATAACCTAACCCAAAGAGCTCGTCGCACTTTTCTACAATTGTAGTTCGGCCAAATATTACTATTTTCTTACTTTTATTTGTGTGTTTTTTCTTATCCCATTTTTCTTCCCTTACTTATATTACAAGCTTTATCCATAGTAAAACACTACCTATTTCATTGTTGAACGATACTTAGTTCGTGCTATAAACAAAAAACTCCAGTTGGGAGATAGTTAAATTAATCTCTTCTCTTATTAGTGTAGAAAAAACAATTCAAGTTGAGTGTATGATAAAATGTTTGCAAACAGAAACATAGTTGCAGTGTTTGTGGTTAACAGCAGTGATTACAAAACTGTAAATGAGCAACCTGTTGTTCAAACTATAGAAGAACCCAATTCAAAGAGTGATAAATCCTTTTCTCAGAAAAGGAGATCAAAGCAACCCTCTGATATTCATAGTGGAGAAAAGCCATATTCATGCAGTGTGTGTGATAAATCATTCTCACATAAATCTTCTTTGACTAATCATTCTATCCTTCACACTAATAAGAAGCCTTATTCATGTAGTGTATGTCATAAAACATTTGCTGGTTTAAATGGTTTAAAGAATCACTCTATTGTCCACAGTGATAAAAAGCCATATTCATGCAGTGTATGTGATAAATCTTTCTCAAGGAAATCTGATTTGAATAGTCATTTAATTTTCATTCACAGTGATGAGAAGCCTTATTCATGTAGTTTATGTGATAAAACATTCAAAACTAAATCTTATTTAAATAGGCACTCTCTAGACCATGCTGAGGAGAAGCGTTATTCATGCAATTTATGTGATAAAGCGTACAACCAATTAAGTTCGTTAAAGATACATACTTTTGTTCATACTGGTGAGAGCCCTTTTTCATGTAGTGTGTGTAATAAATCATTTGCTAAGAAATTTAGTTTAGTCAGACACTCTCGCATTCATACTAGAGCCAAACCTTCCCTCAGTAAGTGTGCTAAAACATTACAAGTGAAACATAATTTAAATAGACATCTTGTTAATGGCGATGATTGGCCTTTTTCATGCAAAATGTGTAATATAGGCTTTGCTACAAAGCGTAGTTTAAATGAGCACATAATTGATCATCATTTCATAAAGTGTGAATGATAAATCTTATACCCATTAAAATAAGTGCTAAAATAATCCAATTTATATTGTAATTGCTCCAGTGTGTATAATAAAATATTCTTACCTTTAACTCGTTAAAATGCATTCTTTTATTATTCATGCCACAAATATGAATTATAAGTTCAATGAAGCGTAGTTTAAATGAGCACATAATTGATCATCATTTTATAAAGTGTGAATGATAAATCTTAAACCGATTAAAATAAGTGCTAAAATAATCCTATTTATATTGTAATTGCTGCAGTGTGTATAATAAAATATTCTTACCTTTAAGTCGTTTAAATAAGCATTCTTTTTTATTCATGCCACAAATATGAATTATAAGTTCAATTAAACAGAATTTTTAAGAAGTTAATTTAAACTTGTATTAAAGTGGTACTATTTAGTGTCATAAAATTTCCTATAATTAGATTTGTAATGCTAAAATATGAAATCTTTGTGCAGAATGGACAATTATAGTCTTTTTTTATATAATCTTTTTTCATTCAGAATCCCTCAAAACTTCCAGAAATTACTAGTATACTCTTCTGTGAATGCTAATTATTAAGTTATTTTTAAGCAAAAAACACTTTTGTTTTCCTCTGAAACGTGATTATTCACGAACTGACGTCACCTGTGCCCGTCTACTACTCCTTTACAATTGCTGTACTGTGGAAGTCTTTACATTACGGCTAGTAAATAACAGTGTGTAAATAAAGATATGTAGAATAAATTCTGCTCTAATGTAGCTGAATAAAAATGTGGGTTTAATATAATGTATTTATATAGTATTTTAATGGTATCTACTGAAACATTGTTAATAGTTGATGAAATTTTCTAGTTCTGAATATTTAAGATTATTTAGATCAGTAAAAGAAGGGTTAGAATGAGTTATTGATGCCTGATATTGCTTATTAAAATGATGCATGAAAAATAAAAAATATTTTTGTTCTTTCATATTTTTTTAACCATGTTAATCTTAATTTTAAAGTATATTTAAAATTCAATTTGAAGATTTATGAAATAAATATTAAATCAAATTATTATATAGAATAATTTTAGATTTCTCAGAGTTCATTCTAGGTGAGGAGGGCCGTCCTGTTTGCCTTTTGAATAAAAAATTCCGCCCCGCATGCCCTAAGAATCTGAATACGCGTCCCGATGTATTAAAGTGTGAGAACGGCCTATTTGCGCAGATTTTTTGGTCAATAATCCGCATGGTTTTCTGATTGTATTTTCGGTAGAAATAAATTGTGTTTTGGCTGTAATTAATAATTTTTTCGACCATTCCGCTATGATTTTCAAATTCTGATGTGTTTAATATGTCATTACGACCAGCGCATTTTGAACTTGATCTTTTGAAACGTTCGAATCGTGGCGATTACATCATAAGTTCACGTCATTTGATAATAATTCTTTCAGAAGCTATTATCATTTCTTCGGCCCTTTTCACATGTTTTTTTTACAAAATTCGATATTCTTAATACAATGTTATTGCGTCTACAGTTGGAGTTATCTCTATTTGATAGGTTCGATTTGTGATGATTTTATGGTAACTTCACTACGCTCGAAATTTTACTTCGTTGCCTTTTGATGCGTTCGATTCGTGATGATTCTATCACAATTTTTCATTGTTTTATGATAGGTTTTTTGTCAGTTAGGTATCATTTTATCAACATGGTTTCAAAAAATTCGATATTTATAATGCAATATGATGTTCAAATAAGAGTTATCACTATTTAATGCTCTCGATTTTTGCCGATTCCTTCATATTTTTTCATTTTTTAATGATTAATTTTGTTTTCGGCATTTTTAACTTGGATTTTCAAGTTCGATATTTTTAATACAATGTTGTCACGAGGTACAAATTTGCATTATCACTATTTGATACAAGATTCTATCATGATTTCATGACATTTTTGATAGATTTTTCGGCAGTTATTTATCATTTTATCAGCCCCTTTCAGGTGATATTTCAAATTCCAATATTATTAATAGGATGCTATTACGACGTTCGATTCCTGAGAATTCCATTATAATTTTCCATCATCGGATGATATTAGGTCATTCGTATCGAGTCTATAATACTAGATAATGTATCGGCACCAACTGCGAAAAACCTAATAGTTATTTTGGCAGTTATTTATATTTTTATCAGCCTTTTGCATATGATTTTTATATTTTTTCTCTGATATTTTTGTAAGATTTTATGGGACATTTAAATTTCGAATTTTAGTTATCACTTTTTAAGTCGTTCGATTTTCGACGATTCCATTTTAATTGACGTCGTTTCTTGCAATTTCTACTTGTTTTTTCTTATTCTGATAATTTTTATTCAATGTTATTAGAACAAGCTAGTTTTTTAATTTAGGGAGTCACTTTTTGGCATTCTCAATTTAGATTGAAGTATTGTAAATCAACATTGTTTAAGGATATTTTTTTTTGGCAGCTTTTTCATATTTTAGTAATCAGTTTTTCACGTGCTTGATTCGCAACGATTCTATCATAGTCCATATTAATTTCCAGCAGTTATTTCAATTACTTCCCAATAATTTTTAGAAATTAAAAAGCAAAACGTTTTTTCATTTATTTTGACATTGTTTTCAAAATCCTGATATGCTTAATAAATTATTATTACGACATGCAACATTTTCAAAATTCAGAAATCACTCTTATTTTAAAACTAATTTATAGAATGTGCAAATTTAGCTGATGAATTATTTTTAATTGAAATTTTATGTTTAAAAAAAATAAGATTTTTTTTAATGATAAAATTAAAAACTTTTTATATTTTGGATGTCTGAAAAGTGATGCAAATATTTATGAAGTGTGTGATAGGTGCCCTTTTTGTAGGGTGAAATAGTGCCCTGCTTTTTTTAAGATCTAGAATGAACACTTAAAATGCACTCTAGAATCTAGAATGAACACTTAAAATGCACTCTAGACATAAAACCTCTTTTTATTTATTTATTCTAGCTTGAATTTAATGCAGGAGTTTATCTTCTGCATAGCAGAAGCATTTAAAAAAGAAAAAAAAAAATTTGAGCTTTGCAAAGCTTTTAAATGAGTTTTTTAAAAACAAGACAATGAAAAGAAAAAACGAAATTAATGTATTCAAATATATTTTATTAACCTTATTTTAATGGCATTAATCTATGTCAAGCCAATTAATATGTTGTTAATTATAATGTTGAAAATTTATTTGGTTTTACATTACAGAAACAGGAATTAAATTTTATAAATACAAATAAAAATAATTTTTCGCTAAAGCAAAATTCCTACTTACTCAAAAAAGAAAAATGTCAAGAAAAGTTATCAACATTACTGTCTATTTAATAAATAGTAAAAAATGGGCATTAGAATTTCTTTTTATTTTGCATTAAAAAATTATATTAGGATTTATTCAAATTTTTTTTTAAAATTTCTTTAGCTTTAGTGAAATAAAAACGTCTAGCTTAATGATATTTGCTGAAATTTTTTGCTAAATTGCATTACTTTAAATGAAATTTTAAGTATAAGCACATAGACTGTGGCGATGATGATGGGCTGATATAATTCAGCAGACTAAATTCTTGAATCTCTCGTTTTTGACAATTCCGAATATTTCGCCTATTTTAATGAAACTTTTTGTTATTAAAAATGTATAATGCATTAACTTTGCTATTTAAGAACTCTGCTTTTCAAGGACTGAGAAATAGCTTGCAGAAATAAGGAGAAAAGTTAACAATAATCGTACTTTGTAAATACTAATATTGCAGAAAGAATTAAAATTTATAAATTTAAAAATAAAAATAGTTTTCTAGCCATAGCAAAATTCCTATTTACTCAAAGAATAGTATTGAGAATAGATAGCAGTAATGTGCATTTAATATAGTAAAAAAAAAAAAGAAGAAATAAACTGCATCAGGAAATATTTATTTAAAAAGAAAATAATTCAACTCTTGCATAAGATAAGTAAAATTAAATTACATTCTCTGAATTTTTGCATAGTGGCACATAGTGTAAGTATGATGAAAAGATATTTTTCAATGGTACATATTTATGAAAACATTGATTTTTATGATGCAATATCGAATAATAAGATCATCTCCCCATATCTAAATGTATACTATTTCTATCCAATCTGGGACTGATTTTAATTTTAAGTAATTAGGCTGTAATTGAGCATTATTTTAACTTAAAAATAAGTGGAATAGAATAATATTTTCTATAATTGATTGCCACTGATTTCAGCCGAAAAGAAATGCTGATTCGCTGTGAAGCTCTCCATAAATATTTTTTCAACTATTGTAGTAATAAATAAACAGTTTGAAGTTTTAAAAATCTTTCTTCCATTTTGCACTAAGCCAAAAATTTAACTCCAAAAAATTTTACTATTAATATTCAAAGGATGTTCATATGATTTAAGTGAGATTAAAACTGAAAGAGCATTGGAAAAGCCTTAGCGGATGAAAGCAGCAAGCTTTCATTCAGCACATGGCACATCATAACTAATCAGGGAACATTTTCGATTGTATCACCTACGGAGGCCTTTTTGTGCAATTTAAATGTTTAATAATTAAATGAACGTTTGGGGGGAAAATAATCAGATTCAGGTGAGAATTTCCAATAAATTAGGATTGAAAATAAATAAATTTAAGAGATGCTGTAACTGTCCATTAGAATAATTTACTGACAAGGTGAAGATTGTGTTAAAAATATATTCTCACATAATATTCTAACAGCTTCTATCCAGGGCCTGATTATCGCCTAGGAGCCTCAAAATTAGTAAAAAGTCCAATATGTTACTATTTTTTTTAAATGCCGAAAGAAACAGCTTTTCTCAAAAGATGTAGTTTTTTATTTCAAATTTTCTTTATATCATGATGCAACCTAACTCATGTAAACATTGCACTAATCAAATTCGAAACTACAGCTGAATTTTTATTTGGTGTAATTTTTATATAAACTGAACGAATATAACAAGAATGCACCATCGCAAAGTCTCTTATATGCATAGCGTTTTTAAAAAGTGTTTAAAGGTGCTTATTTTCGATTTTTAAAAGCCATTAAAGGTGCTTGTTTCATTGGGTGTTTTTAAAAAGTGCTTAATTTTCCCTTTTCAATAATTTTCCCTTAGCATGTTGATTTCCGCTACGAATTATGCAAAAAGACAGTTCACATTGTTCTATTCAGCGTTTTCACAATTAATTCAACCCCAATCTATTTCGGTGTATTGTCAGTCCGTAGCGTATGAAAATGCCATTCGTTTGACATGTTTCAAAATTTCATTGTTAAAAACAAGCCAAAAGGTTTTTTTTTTTTTTTTTGGACATGATGGTTAAATCAAGATAAAACCGTCAATTGTCAACAACTTTCCAACCCTGCCTAATTATATTTCTTAAAGTGCTTAAAAATATTTTTTGAGTGCTTGAAAAGTGATTAAAGGGTGCTTATTTTTGTTAATTAATTTGGCTACGCACCCTGATAAATGATTGGTGTCCACAAGAGCGATAATCTTATTCCTAACAAATATATAAAATTGTAGACGAGAGCTACAATCTTAGATGCTGAAAACTGTTTGATTTACACGTTTTTACAATATGAAAATTTTGATTTTCTTGATAGTTTTGAAATGATGAAAACTACTTATCAATCTGGTTGCGCAAAAAGAAAGAAAAAAGCTCTAAGTGATGAAGCCAACAAAAAAGTGAGAAATTCTTAAACAAAATATTTTTCTGTTGATAAACCGAAGCAAAATATTGAGTTGATAAATAAATTCATGAGAACAATTGGTTTAAAAGAAAGAAAATTATCCAACCAGCATTTTTATAGGAAGAAACAGAACAACGAATCTGTTTCTAGAGATTGGCTGATATCACCCAGAAAAAATGCTTTATTATACAAATTGTTAAGTAAATCTGAACAAGCACTATGTAGCAAAGAATTTGACTGGAAAAATGTGTGTCTCAAAGATTAAAAGTGCAGGAGTGTTCAAAAATCCACAGGGATGCTGTTAATGGTTATTCAGGAAGGCTGAGAGTTTCATCTCGCATTGAAAATTTACTGGTACAAGATTATCAGTCAGAATGCAAATACTGCCAAGATGTATTAAGAAGAAACATGTATTAAGAAGAAACAACAAACATTCAATATTAAACACATATGTTTAATATTGAATGAATGATATTCAATGACATCATAATCTAATGTCATGGATCTAATGTCATTGGAATGAATCTGCTTCCCGAGTGATAGACACTGTCTATTCCTATATCCCAAAAGAGGCAGGTCACATCATTTGCGATCTCTATATCAACACTTGTTAATGCACTTTGTTAAAACGTGTTTTTCTAAACCTAGCTATTCTGTCCGATAAGACCGTTGCACAACGCTACTTTTCTGACTGTCGTGTATATTGGTAATTCAAAAAATTTTATGCTGTGCATATTTCAAATAATTGATCCTTCCTTCAATACTTCTGAAACAAATTTATCCGATAAACTGTTTCAACTACGACTCGTGGTATCTTCTTTGACAAAAATCTCATTAGATCATCTCGCATATATTACAAACCTTAGTATTTAATTTTGTTATTTTATGTGCAATCCATTTCATCTTTCTTTTCATTATTACATTTTTTCCCGGTTCATTTTAATTATTGTTAATAAAACATATATATGACATGTTGTCTTAAATACTATATTAAAATATATATTGATTTAATGGATTGAAAAAAAAAAGTATTTCATGAAACTTAATACAGTAGGGAACGGATTATCCGGAACGATCGGGACCATCGTTATTCCGGATAACTGATTTTTCCGGTTTTCTGAATTGCTACAAAAAGCCGTTTTTTTATTGTCAAACTCTTAAAAAGAAGAAAAAACAATGAAGTAATACACTAATGATTATTTCCAAAATGATGGTAAGGTAAACATCTTTAAAAAAAGAAAGAAAAATCCTGAAATCTTCTGAGGAAAAAAAAAGCTTTTTTTTTTAAATGGCAGAAAAGTTTATCGAATTTTGTCCCGGTTTTTTGGTTTTCTGATTTCTGGATAACGGGTTCTGTACTGTACTAATATTATATACATCTAAATAATGATACAAAAAATACTGAAATTTAGCATTTTTAGATTGCAGACAAGACAGGGGTAAAATCACTCTTTAATTATGAAACATATATATATATACACACACAAACAAAATAATGTATAGTGTTTGTTACAAATATATTAAATATTTGAAGTTTGTCTCCTTTTGTTAACTGCTATTATTTTTCACAAAGCCAAACAGGAACCCATATATAAAAAGTTGCATTGATATTTTAACTTCTGGAAAATGTTCAATCAAAGTTAGCCATTTTTTTACTAAGTTTGTACTATCGATTGGACACACACAGATATATTATGTCATTTGCTCCTTGTCATCCTTCCTTATTCAAAGCTCCTTAATGATAGCATCTTTTGCCTGCATTATTATACGCATCATGTGAAAGTCTTTCCTTGCTTCATAATCTGACATCTCATGTTGTACAATTGTACACTCCACCTCTCTGAGATTCTTAAGTAAATCACCTGTTTCTTTTTCTAGGTGAGTAGCCTGAGAAAGTAAGTAAATCATTAAAAGCAATTGTTATAAAAAATTAACAAGCATTGTTAAAATTATGTATTCGAAAGTTGTATCAATCATTTATATGTGATTGATTATGAAGAAAATTTGATTTCTCTAAGTAATTGGGGAGAAAAACTACTATTTAAATTGCTGTTGATCTTTTTAAATATTTTTAAAAGATAATCACTTGTAAAAAAATAATTAATAGCCTTTGGTCACTATTGCAATGCAATTTCCAGTAGAATTGAATTGTATTTTCAATTTGTATGGAAATACCTATTACTATTGAAACCTTTAGTAATAAAAATATTAACAGGTATTGAACTTCTTTGATATAGATTAATGTTAATAATATTCCATTTTTATTATGACCTGCTGATGAAAATTATTAATTTGCACAATTTTACATCATACTGTGACTGCTGGTTTTGAAACTGGAGTTTCTGTAAAACTATTTATTTATTTATATATTTTTTTTTAAGTGAAAGTGGACTGAACCCATTCTCCAAATGCCGCCATCAGACCCACCTCGCTAACCTAGACCCCGGATGTTAAAAGAACGAGACGGTGGCCAAAGCTAGCCTGTCGCCTTGCTAGAGGAGTATACTGGCTAAAGAGAAGCTGCAATGGACTGAAAAAGGTGTCATGCTTTGCTAGTGGTCACATGTGCCATTTAAGTGTTAAAAGGTGGCATGCATTGCCACATGTGCCTTCAAGTGTTAAAAGAATTAATTCAATTCTCACTCATATCTGGAGCTATTATGCACATTATTCATTTTAGTGACAAAGCATCATTCCAATAGAATTTTATGTTAAGGAAAATTATTCATTTTAAACACCCCTTTACCTTCAATTTTCACTACCTGCATTATGCAAATTTTTATGTAAGTTAGCATCACAAAATGCCCTGTAAAACCATGGCAAGTAAAATAATCGTACATAACTGTTCTCACAGTAGATTGTTTTCACCTGTGAGAATTTCATGTATTAAAAAAAGGATTTTAATAAATTTATAATATGTTTTAACTTCATGTTTAAATAAAAGCCATTATAATGTGAATCTGAACTTATAACAACGATTAAAAATTTCTTATTTTACACAAGAGCAAAAATGAAAATCTTCTGCATGGCGAATTGACCAATCGATTTCATTATGAAAAGATTTCAGTAACATAGATAGTTCAAAATTCACTTATCATATTTTCTTTCATATTAAGCTTTAATGAAAAACCTTTAAAAAAATTCTAATAAAAGAGGAATATTCTTATTAAAAGTATTGATATCTTCTCGAGTCCCGATTTAAAGTCCCGGAACTTTGCATTGGTGCGTTCCGGCTTCGCTACACCCTTGCATCTAACACACACCGCAAACTGTTATGTTGTAAAGTGATAAATAGGCTTTGCTTAGTACATAGTTCTTCTTTTATGAGAAAATAATTATTGCTTTTATGAAAAAAAGATAATCTTTCAATTTGTTGAATTAGTTTTAATAAACTTTTTTGCATTAAAAAATTTGCGAGATCAAGTCTTACCAAGCTACTAAGATGATCCATATATTTTGAATGCATTTCATTTTCAAGCAAAACATTTGAAGGCTCTACGGTTTTTTGCTCTAGAGTTTTCAATAATGCAGACTTCTGCTGAAGAGAATTAAGCTGTCGAATCTAAAAATAAATAAATTAAAAACATAAAAAAAGCATCTGGGATTCGACCAAATTTATCCAAAATTACGTATTATAACAGAAATCTATTTAATCATCAGGGTATTCATCAGGATTAGAAAAATGTGATGGTGTTCATAAAGATAAGACAAACCCCAATCGTTTATTACATTTGTGGCCACCAATATTACCAGACCTCTGAACTTTAAAAGGGTTTCTTAAAAAGAATAAAGCAACCTGACACTTGGCAATACATTTGGCTAATTGACGTCAAGGTTATGAGAAACAATACTGCTTAAATGAAAGGAATCACTGACTGCTCTTCCTGAATTAAATACTGAATACTATTACCTTTTTTTTCTAAATCAATGTGAGTTTTTTCTAAATCAATGTTCTAAACCAAAATGAGAACCCTGCAATCATAATCATATTTCTTTCATGCTTACCCTTAATATTGCATTGATGTAAAAAGTGCGTTTCCAAAGAGAATGGTTGCGTATATAAATAATATATAGATATATAATCACAGCAAGACCTATAACCAAATATAATTGAGCATCACTGGCGTCAATAATAGTACAGCGATTTTGTATTACAGAGAACCACCTTTCAAAAGCTCAACTATAAACAAAACAGGTAGTTTTAAATAACTTTAGAAATATTAATTCATTGACGTAACCCTTAAATGAGGTCAAATTAATCATTGAGCTTGTCTTACATAATGAATCAAAAACAATTAACATTTAAGAAGATGAAATTAACTTTTTTTTTACCAAACAGAGTTGTAAGCTAACAAACATCACTGAAATTATCTTTTAAACATATGGATGGGGAAAAAGCAATCCTCTACAGTTTAATTTAACAATGGCTGATGCTAAAACAATTGGAGAAAAAAAACAAATTTTTTTTAGCGTCTTTCCTAAACGATCTAACAAAAATTCGATTGATTTTTAGGACCGAGAGCTAGAATTACCACTAGTCGCTATTCTAATTTCAGGATGATAGAACAAACGGTTCTTGAGTTTTAAGAATGACGCACTGACTAGCATATATTGTAATTAGAAAAGTGGAAGCCAACACTAGAAAAAACATTATATTACTCTAAGTCCATTATCTACATCACTACAAAATATTGCGCTTTTGCAATGGTAGTGCAGAATTAAAACAAACTGAAGCTGGCATAAATGGATTAAATTTTGAACAGTTTTCAATGTACTAATTTAAATAAGGTAGAGAAAATATTTTACTTGCTGTGATGTCACAATTGAAAACAAGGATTTGGAAATGTCTTCATAAATTTTCTGGCTTTCTTTTTCCGTCGCATTCAAATTCATTTTTATGTCTGCGTTTTGTTGCAAGATATTCTCACAAGATTTCAGTACAGAATCACACCAAGTCTTTCCCAGCTGTCCACTCATAAACAGTGCTTGGTAAGGCAATGGCAGTAAATGTAGTTTCAGTTCTTTGTCTTTAATGGTATTTTCGACCATGGTATTCAACTTTTCTTCCAGTCTGCAATGAGGGGAAAAAATGTGCGATTTATATACTGGATATTTTATAATCACTATGTAAGTTTTCTTGTCAACGAGATATCAGAAACCTTCCAAACACAGCAGTGGGCGCTGCAGAGTATTTTTCATCTTAGGTTTAGGGATGAATCGAGAAAATAGATTAAAAAAATTATTGAGAGGAAGTAAGAAAAATATTTAAAAAGCACAAAAGTATTTAAAAAAAACTAGTTTTTTTATTTATTTGTGCTACAGATTATTTTTCATCATAGATTAAGGAATGAGTTGGGAAAATGGCTAAAAAATTACTGAGAGAAAGTAAGAAAAAAATTTAAAAAGCACAAAAATGTAAAAAAAAAAAAAAAAGTTATTTATTTATTAACTTTATGAAAGATAAGGGACAGGTTTTATTTTTTGAAATCTAACTCAAAAAAATATATATATGTATATATTTAAAAAAATTAGTAATTTTTACTCAAAAGATATATTTCTGCTGCATTTTTGCGAATATGAGAATAGAATAATGTGTCATAACACAATAAGAAATAATATGAGAATACCAAAACACAACATTAAAAAAATTTGAATTTTTAAAGATTGTACTGCAAATTAAGTTAATAAATTCTATGACCAGGCTTTTTAATAATAGGGTCAAAAACCTATACCAGTTTAGACTCACAAATTAATAATAAATAAGCAAGGGAAAAATACAATTGAAATCTAACAATTTGTTACAAAAAAAGGGGATGAAAAACACAAAACGAATTCGATTGTCTAATGTAACTTGAAAGGCAAATTCATCTAAATCCGAAGGCTGGAGGGATTCGAATTTTTTATTCTAAAGTGAAGACTAGGAAATTTTCAGCTGTCTTTCAATTTTTGCAGGTTGCATACGAACCATGTGTGAGGAAATATGAGTCAATGAATGCAAATCAGTTTTAAAAAAATTACCAAAGAAAAAGATTTCTTGCGTCATTCAGTTCATTTGCTCAACCTGTAAAAATTCTCATGCATTTGCCCAGCAATTTTGGAAAATTATTTTTAAAAACAGATGCTTCTATAAAGCCTTATGAGAATACATGTCCCTTAGTGTCTGCACTTGATAAGTGTGAATGAGGACATTAAAACCTGTTTTTATTGTCCGTAGGAAAAAAGGTAGCAGCTGTAAAACATATTAGAAAAATCTTCAAGTTTCATAAGACAATCAAACATGTTTTTAGTTTCCTGTCTTCTGCAGAGATTCGTTGGATTTCGAAAATATTCTTTTTTTCTACGCTTAAATCTTAACTTACATTTTCTATAATCTGTACTGTTTTTAGTTCATTTTTGACAATTCTAAAAGTACATATTAAAGGCAGTGATTATGGAACACTGTTGTATATCTTCCTCCAGGGGAGTTTCGGAAACTGGAATTATGCTAAAGTGACTTTTCTCCTATTGTTTATTTTGGATTTCCTTTTTATCAGTGTATCATAATTATTTAAAACGAAATTCGATTTAATAACATTGAATACGAAATAATATTAGGGTTCAGCACAGTATATGGACACTTCTACAATGAATCTGTAAATATCTTTTAAAATGCTCCTGTTCTTGCAAATTTTTAAATATATCCATCCCTGTGCAAATTTTTAGCTGCCAGTTTTCTAAATGTTAAAATGGCATCCCATGAAAAAAAATTCTACTAGAATTTACCAAAGTAAATTCATTACCCCTATTATAAATTTGTAAAAACCGTAAGAACTCTTAGACACTGAGACCTACCCATTCGCTTTTTTATTTCTCCCCTCTTTTTTTGAGTCCGTAATTTTAGTATTATTTTTCTTTATAGTTTATTTTATTTAAAGAAGTCTAGAATAATAAGCTAATTGTTTTCTTTCTTTAAAACAAAAATCGAATGTTTAAAAATACACAAGTTTACCTGTAAAGAAAATTCTATTTGCTTACTTATAAAAAGTATGAAATCTGACAAATAATGCATTTATCTTTTTTTTTATATATATATATCTATACATTTCCAGAATTTTGGGTAGTTTTTAAAATTATTTTAAGGGCATCCAACTGTCCCGCAAAACTGCTACAGTGGTAATTCACTTATCATCAAGACATCTGGTCAGGCATGCCATGAGGCGACTAAAAAATTTAAAAAGTGGTAATTCATAAAAAGCAAATATCTATTAAATGTAATTAAAATTTGTAACTTTTTCTAGCACATTCTTGCAGTTTACTACTGAAGGTCGTTGCAAAGAAATATTTCGGTTTAAATATGAATAATTTACTATGTAAGTGAAAGCAGGGATAACCTTGTTGGTACGACATTGGGCTCGCATTCGTGAGAGTTCGAATCCCGTAGACGAAGAATCCCAGTGTATTAAATAGTGATTGGCGCACCTTAAATATATCAGGCTCACAAAATCCTTTAAGTTCCCATAACAAATCAAAACCTCTGGGGGTACTGAATTGGAGATAGATCGTTCTCTTGTTCAGGTCAAAATTACAATCTGTGCGTGTATGAATGGGTTCTCCCAGTAAAATGGGTTGTGACGTGTGTGTGGCTGAAGTCATATTCTTGGACATTGATGGCACTACTGAAAAACAAGAAACGCACCCTTTGCCTTGAAAATTCGCTTGGTTACTCTTAGCAGGCTTGCAGATATTGGCAAACGGCATTAGTAACAAAAACACAATGTAAGTCATGATGGTAGTTGTGATTCAATAATTAAGAAAAAATTGAATTGAGATTTTACTCTTTATATGTATTTGAGTTATTGAATATTTGTGGTGATCAGGAATGTTTACTCTTTTAAAGCATGAAATACATTTTATGACAACAATTTATAAACCTCTATAATCATTTTGAGGGACCTCTGGGCGCCCTGCATTTTTCGACACTCATCACTAAAAACGTACTTTTCTAAAGATAAATCGAAAATTGCCTTGATAAATCTCTTTAGTTAACACTTTGTAAAGCGCATTAATTCTGAAAAATAAATTAACCAAAAAGTAATATAAATATTCATAAAATGGGATTCTGAGTGAGGTTATGTAGAAACATTCCATAGTTTAGTTAGAATCTTATCATAAAATAATAACAAATTCATAAACATCACAAAAACTTTTCAATATAACTTTAGCTTAAAATAAGAGCTTTTTACTATATAATTTATAGTTTTCTTTTTCTATGTTCACTTTTTACATTCATACATATTTCTAGTTATTATCTTAAATGAATATAAACAAAAATTATACTTTCTAATAAAATCCATAAAGTCTGAACTCAAGAGAGTGACTTTGGCATTAAAGTGATCATTTCTCTGATTAATTTGATAATGTAATTGTCGAAGTTTTGATTCAAGCTCATCAATTTCATTTACGCTTCTTTTAGCCTCTTCCAACCTTTCAACTACAATGTAAAAAAAATAAAATATAAAATGAGTAAGAAATAATATTTCTCAAAAAAAAAGTAAGGGTTGATAATTTTCGGAAAAGTCAAAATATTAGATGTAAAAAAGGAAAAANAATTATGAATATAAGCTTGTAAAGTATCTCTCTGGCTGTCCCTTACAAACAAATAAAATAAACTGTGTTTTTAAGTTCCACCTTTGAAAATTTGATCTCCGGAAACTTCCGGATCACTGTTAATGAAAAATTCGGAAATCCGGATTTTTTCCGGAGCACAATCAGCCCTGCATTAGTAACAACAACACAATGTAAGCCATGATGGTCGTTGCGATTCAATAATTAAGTAAGAAAAAATTTAATTGAGATTTTACCACTTTTAACATTTTTACTCTTTATATGTATTTGAGCTATTGAATAATTGTGGTGATCAGGATTGTTTTCTTTTTCAACACATGAAATACATTTTATGACAAAAATTTATATACCACTATAATTTTGAGGGACCCCTGGATGCCATGCATTTTTGAACAGTCATGGCATACCTCATTACTTAAAACTAAAACGTAAAGATAAATCGGAAATTGCCTTAATAAATCTCTTTAGTTAACACTAACTTTGTAAAGCGCATTAACTCTGGAGAAAAAAAATTAAGCAAAAAGTAATAAAAAATATTCATAAAATGGGATTCTGAGGGAGGTTATGTAGAAACATTCCATAGTTTAGTTAAAATCTTATCATAAAATAATAACAAATTCATAAACATCACAAAAACTTTTCAATATAGCTTTAGCTTAAAATAAGAGCTTTTTACTATATAATTTATAGTTTTCTTTTTCTATGTTCACTTTTTACATTCATACATATTTCTAGTTATTATCTTAAATGAATATAAACAAAAATTATACTTTCTAATAAAATCCATAAAGTCTGAACTCAAGAGAGTGACTTTGGCATTAAAGTGATCATTTCTCTGATTAATTTGATAATGTAATTGTCGAAGTTTTGATTCAAGCTCATCAATTTCATTTACGCTTCTTTTAGCCTCTTCCAACCTTTCAACTACAATGTAAAAAAAATAAAATATAAAATGAGTAAGAAATAATATTTCTCAAAAAAAAAGTAAGGGTTGATAATTTTCGGAAAAGTCAAAATATTAGATGTAAAAAAGGAAAAAAAAAATTTTTGGATGAGTAAACTATCCTTAACTAACCTTTTTTATTAACAATTGTAACTGTTTTTATTAACAATTAAAACATAAATTGAATTACATAGCAAAAAATTCAATATAAATGAGATAAGATAAAATAATATAAGAAAAGGAAAAAATATTCACAAGTTAAAACATAAGTTTAAAATGGTTTGACTAAAATAATTTAGAGCAATAAAGATTAGATAAATAAAAGTTAGAAATTAACGTTAAATAAAATCAGTTATCAAAAAAAAATTTAAATCCATATGTTTGTTATGTGATGGCCTTGACATTTTGGTGATATGGTCATCACTCTATAGTTATCAATTGATTGATCCCTCGTTAGCTACCCAAGTTACCGATAGAATTTTATTGTGTACCGGGCCGTGGTAGCTCAGTGGTTAGAGTATCAGACTCCAGTCTAAAGAGGCCAGGGTTTGATTCTCGATTCCGCTAAGACACACCGAGTACATGTGACACACGTACTTGTAGAATCTACGGAACCGAATATAATTTGATTGGTCGCTGAGCAGTTCAATGAGTACTGGTCAGACCAATATTTTATATTTTCCAAAAGCTGACAGCATTTGAATAAAACTTATAAAGTATGTCCTTCGAAAGAACGCCTATCGCCACAAAGTCTAAGGCCTTCTGCTACTATAGAAACAAAAAATAGCGCATTTGTATTTAACAGAGGGGAGCTTCTCTCTACACTGCTTTTTTTTTCTTCTCTCGACTACCCGAGCCGAAATTTGTATTAAATATTAACCCAACATCCCAATTTAAAATAATTAAACCTCGTGACCATAGTCACCACCACTGATCCAGATAAATGGTATGTGGAGTTTTTTACACAGACTATACCTAGTTCCATCTCCAAAGAAGACAGTGCATTAAGTCTTTTGATTGCTTCAAGATCTTCCTTTTCCTTCTGTTCAGACATAGAATATCCATCCTCAAGGATTTTTAATTCATGATCCAGAAGATGTAGTTCAAGGCAAAATTCTTGATATGCTTTATTTAGCAAACCCATGCTTTCCTTCTTACGCAATTTCAGATTTTTACTTTCATATTCAAATGTTGCCTTCTCGTCAGCCAAGAATTCGCATAACTGAGTTTTCCTACAAAAGAAAACGAATTTGTTCCATTAATTTCATGAGTATTGGTAATGGACAAAGCATGGTGACAGACAGACATGTTGACAGCAATTGTAGGTAGTAATTGTTATATAAACATCATTATTCTAGGCACTAAATTCTTTTTGTCAGTTAACCTTGTAATATATTTGCATAAAATTAAATACTTTTAAATGTTTAAAATTAGAAACTGCAGAGCTGATTACTTAGGGGAAAAAAGAAGAATCAGAATCAATTTATCAGAAATTTTTTTAGATAAATTGAAATAATTAAAAACTATGGGAAAATTTATGTTTTTTTATCATATTACATAATACAAAAGTCCATTTAAACATAAATTTTAACGTTAAAAAATTTGTTCATAGAATTAAATTTTTAAAAAAAAATAATATTCTAGTTATCAAAATAAATACTTTGATTTAAAAAAAGTTTTTAGGGCTTATTTTACTAAGATATGTAATTACTTTTTAAGTTACAAAAAAATTTAAATCGGAATCAAATTTCACAAGCTGTAATATTGAGTTAAAATACCAGGATATTCAAAATCACAAGTAAAAATGCAGCAATAACAGAAATGAAAAAAAAACAGGTTCGAAAAACCGCTTATTGCAATAAATGATATTATTTTATAATTTGTTTTATGTTAAATTTATGTAAAAATTTATGAATGTTATTTGTTAAAATCTGCACAAATAGAGCACGTAAAAAGTAAATATTTTAATGTGTGATTCAAAACTCACGTGCTTTCAAACTATCGTATTAAAAATATCAGAATTTTTTTAATCAAGGGAAAAGCATAGTAATAACTACCAAAAAAAAAAACTATCAAAGTCACTTTATATTTAGGATAAAATCAGCATAAATAAAGCATATCAAAAAGTGATGTACTTAAATGCTGGATTCGAAGTATTGCAACAGCGTTTAAAAATATCGAGACTTGAGTATCAATAATTACCAAAATAAAGATTGAAAAATAATTTGATTTGCGATAAAATCGGCACAAATAAACCATGTAAAAAAAAATGATTATCTAAATGAGTGATTCTTTACGCGCGATTCATAATAATTTCGTGCTAAAATATCAAAATTTTAAAAATCTTACAGAAATGGGCAGCAATGACTGTCAAAAAAAGAATCAAAAGTCATTTAGATTTTCTATAAAGTTTAAACAAATAAATCATTTCATAACTTTCCAAATTCGCTATTTCAGAAACTATGTGAAAACAGGTAGCAAGAACCACCGAAAATAACATCCAAGATTGTGGCAGAATAAAAAATGTAGTTTCTATAATAATAAATTTATCTTAAAAACATAATTAAACTGGTAGACATACTCTTACAAACAGAGTGACAAACAAGTAACGCAAAGAAAGAATGAGTACTTTTTCATCATGATCTACGCAAGAACAGAAAATGAAAGGAAACAGGCAGACCATGACGTTACCGACATAAGTTGAATGCAGATGAAAATCGAACCTATAACCTCCGTGTTATTTAATCAATCAAAATTAGAAGGGAAAAAAAACCTTTTAGCATTTTATTTACTATAAAATCGTCACACACAAAGAGCGTCAAAAGTGATAACTAAAATTTGTGCACCGTAATAATGATGTATTTAAAATATTGGAATTTTCAAATCCGTAGTGTTAACCATCGAAAAATAGTGATAAAAAACTACATTAAAATTGGGTGCGTTAAAAACTTACATTTCAAATATTTTTTTTCTTTTTTTCAAAAAAAAATTTACATTTTTTTTATAAAATTTTGTTTAGATTGCTGCCGCAGGCCACATATATGCACCCCTAATGTATGTGAAGAATATTTTGGTGAGAGCGTTTCTATGCGCACTATGGGTTTAAGTGTTTTTTTCAAAATGAACATTTACCTAAGCAATATTTATGTGTATTTGCTAAAAATTTATCTTACACACAGTATGAACTACAGTATTTCTCAAGTATGAATAAGAGTGTTTATTTAAATTATATTTCCACTTAAAAGACTTTTCACAGACACAACATGAATAAGGTTTTATTTCTACTATGAACAAGACAATGCATATTCAAAGTATATCTGCTTTTAAACGATTTCTCACACATATTGCATGAATAAGGTTTTTCTCCAGTATGAACAAACAGTGTTTCTTTATATTACATCTCGGTGCAAATGATTTATCACATACATCACATGAATAAGGTTTTCCTCCAGTATGAACAAGGTAGTGTCATTTTAAACCTGATTTTTGCAGGAATGTTTTATTACACATATTACATGAAAAAATTTTCTCTTTAGTATGAATGATATAATAAGTTTCTAAAATGTATTTTTTTAGAATATTTTATTACACACACTGCACTTATAAGGTTTCTTTCTCATATGAATAACAGAAAGATGTTTATTTAAAGTGAATTTTAAAGAGAAAGTTTTAACACACTGCCTGCATGAATAAGGTTTTTTTCCACTATGAAATATAGAATGTTTATTTAAATCAGATTTATGTGAAAATGTTTATTACACAGCCTGCATAATTGTCGCTTCTCTCTATGAAAAAAAGAATGTTTATCTTTGTTTAAATGTTTTATCACACATGCTACATGAATGTGTTTTCTCACTACCATGAATAAAATAGGGATAACTTAAATTCGATTTACGTAAGAAGGTTTTATCTCTGCATGAATAAGGTTTTTTATCTTTATGAACAGGAAGTGATATTTTGTAGAAGTCTTTCTTAAGAATCTTTTATCACAAATAGTGTATGCATATGGCGTTTCTCCTTTCTGAAAAACAGAATGCTGATTTAAATATGATTTCAATAAGAAAGTTTTATCACACGCATTACACGAATGAAGTTTTCCACCAGTGTGTTTCATATAATTCTCCATTTAATTAGTTTGCCTTGAAAAGTTTTTATCACACACCGTACGTGAAAAAGATTTTTCTCCACTATGAACAAGCAAGTGTTGCTTCAATCTTCTTTTCTGTTTAAGCGTTTTATCATATATGAATATATCACATAGAAAACATTTTTCTATCTACTCAAGCAAAGATTATGAGCTAAATAATAAATATGAGCTACATAAATTAGAGCTATGTATAAGAAATTAATCATATAGCCTGAATAAGGACATTTTCAAACATGAATAAGGGAGTGTTCATTTAAACCAGTTTTCCGTGAGAATGCTTTATCACACACACTGCATGAATAAGATTTTTCTCCGGTATGAGCAACACAGTGTCGATTTAAATCTGATTTCCGTGAAAATGTTCTATCACAAACACTACATGAATATGGTTTCTCACCAGTATGAACAACGTAATGTCTATTTAAACTTTGCTTAAAAGAGAAAGCTTTATCACACACACTGCATGAATATGGTTTTTCTCTAGTATGAACAAGATAATGTTCTTTTAAATTAGTTTTCCATGTAAAAGTTTTATCACAAAGACTGCATGAATATGGTTTTACTTCCCTATGAACTAGAGAGTGTCTGTTTAAATTATTTCTCCGAGAAAAAGTTTTAACACACAGGTTGCAAGAAAAAGGCTTTTCTCCAATGTGAACAAGAGAGTGCCTGATTAAATTAGCTTTCTGAGAGAATGTTTTATCACATACATTGCATGAATATGGCTTTAGTCCAGTATGCAAAATATCCCGTTTCTTTAAATCACAGTCATCAGTATAAGCTTTTTCACTCATAATGCATGAATACAAGAGAAGATTCAATGCTTAAGGGCAAAACGGCTAATTCAAAACATTGCTAACTCGAAATAATTGTTAGCAACTGCTAACAGTTGATTACCACGCTGCTAATGTTTTAGTAGATTAAAGAAATGATTATTAAAAGTGAAATCATCACTCACACTCGGGTCAAAATCGTAATTTAAATTTAAAAATAAAAACCCATACCCTCCGCAAGAAGATGTGAGAAGAATTCGCATTTTTTCGCAAGCCATCAGAGCGGTTTCGGAAAGACTGCTTCATTCGACAGAAATAGAGAGCATAAAACGTACTAGAACAGCAGAACTGTCGAATCCATCAATAAATAAAAGAAATTTCTTTCGCCTAATTTTATAATTTTTACCTGTATTTATTTTTATTCCTGATTAGTGCACACATATTCCATGTGTATTTTTTTGTCGAAAATTCTGCTATAACTTTACTACGAGGACATATTTCCCGTACTAAATCATTCCCATATCAAAACATTCTCATGTACACATTCGTAATTATCCTTCAACCATTATGTGTGTATGGGCTGTCGTGCCATTGAGGAAGGATTATGTGTGATGAATCTTATATAGATAATTGTTATTTAAAGAAACGTTATTTATCGCATACTGAACAAGAACCTTTTTTATGTAGTGTGTGTGATAAAACATTCTCTTATAAAAGTAATTTAAACAGACACTCTCTTGTTCATAGTGGAGAAAAACCTTATTCATGCAGTGTGTGTGATAAAGCCTTCTACACGAAAAATAGATTAAAAGAACATTGTATTGTTCATACAGGGGAGAAGCCATATTCATGCAGTGTATGTGATAAAACATACCCTACAAAATATAAATTAAACCAACATTGTATTGTTCATACTGGAAAGAAGCCATATTCATGCAGTCATGTGATAAAGCATTCTCACAAAAACGTAATTTAAAACAACATTCTCTTGTACATAGTAAAAAAAAATCTTATTCATGCAGTGTACGTAGTAAAGCATTTAAGCATAAACGAAGTTTATATGACCACTTTCTTGTTCACTGTGAATAAAAATTTCTTCATGCATTGTATGTGATGAAATATTCTCTCTGAAATTATATTTAATTCAACTCTTTCTTGTTCACAGTTAAGAAAAACCTTATCCGTGTGGTGTGTGTGTTAAAACATTATCACTGAAATTATATTTTAGTAGTAATCATATTTTGTTTATCTATTGTGATAAATTAAAAAAACTTATTCATGCAGTGTATGTGATAAAATATTTTCACATAAATCTTATTTAAATTCGCACTCGCTTGTTCAAAGTGAAAGAAAACATTATTCATGCAGTGTGTGTGCTAAAATTTTCTCTTTAAAAAATATTTTAAAAGGGCATTTTGTTGTTCATATTGGAGTAAACCCATATTCGAGCAATATGTGTGATAAAGCATTTAAACAGAAGCATAATGTAATTGAACACTCTCTTCTTCATTGTGAAGAAAAACCTTATTCATGTTGTATATGTGAAAAAACATTCAAACAGAAACAAGAATTAACTGAACACTTTCTTGTTCATAGTAGGGGAAAACGTTTTTCATGCAGTTTATGCAATAAAACATTCTCACGAAAATCTGTTTTGAATATACACTCTCTTATCCATAGTGAAGCTAAACCTTATTCATGCAATGTATGTGATAAAACATTTAGACACAAACAAAGTTTAAAGAATCATTCCCTTGTTCATAATAAGGAAACACCTTATTTATGTAGCATATGTGGTAAGATATTCTCACATAAATTTTCTTTGAACAGACACTCTCTTGTGCATAGTGAAGAAAAACCTTATCCGTGCAGTGTATGTGATAAATCATTCTCGCGGGAATCTGATTTAGTTCAACACTTTTTTGTCCACAGTGAAGACAAACCTTATTCGTGCAATGTATGTGACAAGACATTCTCACGGAAAGCATATTTAAATACACACTCTCTTGTCCATAATGAAGAAAAGCCTTACTCATGCAGTATGTGTAATAGAACATTCTCCATGAAGTATACTCTAAAAGCACATTATGTTGTTCATACTGGTGAGAAGCCATATTCATGCAGTCTCTGTGATAAAACATTCTCACGAAAACGTGGTTTAACTGAACATTCTCTTGTTCATAGTGAAGAAAAACCTTATTTGTGTGGTATGTGTGATAAAAGATTCTCACGGAAATCTGACTTAAATAGACATAACCTTGTTCACAGTGGTGAGAAATCTAATTCATGTACTGTGTGTGAAAAAACATTTGCCAGAAAATCTGATTTAAATAGACATTACCTTGTCCATACCGGAGAGAAACCTTATTCATGCAGTATGTGTGATAAAGCATTTTCACAGAAAACTTTACTAAATGAACACTCCCGTGTTCATACTTGAGAACAGATTACTGTTCATCATAAAATGTACAAAATCATCTGCCTTCAGATTTCATTTAATATAAAAACTATTATGTTCATACTTCTGCATGATGTTATTTATTCAGTAAGTCATACACAAATTCCCAGGCAATAGCTAGTTCATGCAATACCATTTTCATTCTATGAAGCTGCCTTACTCGTGCAATCTATATAACAAAACATTCACATTAAAAGGTTGTGATTTATTTTTTTGTTAATTATGTGTAGAAGTTTTTTATGCATTATGTGTGAAAAATTTTTACAGATTATTGTAATTAAAAAAAATAACTTAATATTTTTGATAGTGGTTATTAATTTGTTTCATGCAATCTTCATAATAAAACATTCTCACAAAAGTCTAATTTAATTAAATATTTCCTTTGTCATAGTAACTAACTATTAGACCGTAATAATGAAAAAGAAGCCGATAAGTTTTGGTAAAATATGATTTGGATGTGTGATTTATTATAGCTACCATTGTGTATTTATTTTAAACAAAATCTGCTTGGAACTTAGTGTGAGAAAATTGAATACTTTATATTTTAAGATTGAAAACAATAAATCTAAAAAAATTTGTTTTTCAGAAGTAGATAAGAAAGTATATCCAGTGTGATCTGTGTTGGATTTAATATGCAATGAAAATTAAATATAGCAGGTGCTTCTATGCTTGCTAGTGAATTCTAATTGAAAACTTTTTAATTATCTGATTTACTCCAATATCCATTATAAAGATAAACCTTGAGATTGATGGCCTTTAAACTAAAATCCTTGAATTTTCCTCATTTATCCAAATTTTCCAGACTTTATTTGCAGCATACAGAGCGAGCTTATGTAATACAGTTTTTTAAGGTTTTTAGTTCTTTAAACACGTAGTAAGGATTATCAATGTAATTTTTTCGTGCGCTTTAAACGCTTTGAATTTTTCATTATTTTATTTTATAACTGTCGTTGAACAGCCGATCTAATTTTTAGTTCACGACTACTGATATTTGACTCCATATCCTTGTAATTTTGAACCTAATCCAGTAGACAACGGAACTCCTGGATTAAGTATTGAGAGAAATTTGCCTTCATGAAGGTCTTTTTGGTGGAATTAACCAGCATTTTGCCTTATACGGATAGGAAACCATGAAAAATTCTTACTCCGTAGCCTTGTAAATATGAATGCAATCCAGAAGAAAAGGGAACTATTCAATGATATATTGGGGTAAATATTGAAAATAATAAGAACGAACCTATTGGAACTTGTTTATGGAGGTCTCATGTGGCCTCGCATGAAAATGCCCCGAAATAACAATGGCTTCGAGCGAGAAGTGGTAAAAAACTCATATTTAGACAAATGAGATATTATTTTTGCACTAAATGGAATTAGATCAAGCTTGCTATGATAAAACACACAGTCTCAAAGTTTTAAGTGTTTTATGCGCAAAAATTACAATATTTGTCTTATACTTTTTTATGCATCTGACATTGCTATCTGTAGATAAGTGGAGAATTATTTATTTTTATGCTGAATCAAACTAAACCCAACATAAGCTAGTCGGACTTATAGAGCAGAAATTAAAGGTTTTTTTTATTTATGCAGAAAGTACTAATTTTTGAGACAAGTAAGTCAGATTAATTTTACTATTAAATTGTATGAGCAAAACCCTCATAACTTCTGAACTATTTTTCCTATCGACTCTGGTTTATTATTATTTAATTCAGCTTAAAAAATAGTAAAAAAAGTTTCCTTACTTGTCTACTTATCAACTAGATAACAATTGAAAATGCATAAGTAAGTAAAATTTATCTGTTTAAATACGCACCACTCTATGTAGGCAAAGTTACTTATCTTTTCACATTGTTAAATACCCATGCAACAAAGGAATTATTTATGATAATGCCTAGGAAGAACGGATTAAATGATCATATTCACTAAGGTGAAAACTGTGTTGCCTCAACTTGCTAAAGGATTTCAATCCTCCTCTACTCTATTCAAGTAAGAACAAATGATGAAAATCTTCATAACTGATTAATTTTGTTCCTTATGCCTCAGGGTCAATTGCTACAGCTGGAGAAAAATTCTTCTTGTCTATAGGGGGTAAAAAGATAGCTTGGTTTTGAAAAAATAGAATATAGATTCTATATAAAAACTGTCAATAATGTGTGCTGGTTTTGGATGCAGTCATGAGTGCCTCATTTCATCTTGATGTTGAAAATCCCCCTTGGGGGAAGAAAAAAAATCGAAATTCTGTCCTACAATTTCTATTTTCAATTTAAAAAAATAATAATAATTCTCTTAAAAATTATTTTAACAGAAATTATTTCTGCTGAAAGATTTCCTAAATTTTTTTATTTTTCATAAATAATTAAGTAAAAAAAAATTTCAGGAAAATAGAAATTTTCTGGAAGTGATACGATAATTACTGAAAAAATATCACGACGTGACTAATGAATAAGCGGGGGGGGGGGCATCTAACGAAAATACTGTAGTAATCGGACAAAAGGGCAAACTTGCCAACTTCCCCGCATTTTTTAGAGACTCCCGATTACTGACTGCATCCTCTACTGTTCCAAAATCGGGCTGAAAATCTAAAATTTTAGTTAATCTGGGGGACAAACTTAAAATTATCAATTTTTCAAGAAAGTTTCGTCTTCCTTTATCATTAATTTATATGTTGACTTTCGACGATTTCATGTCAAATCCCGACAGGTGTGTTACTAAAAAGCCGACATCATTAGTGCACAGTTCCTATTTAGAGATCCGTACCACAATCCTTGCACTTGGAGTTCGCCCTATTAATAAGTTTCTCCTGTAACGTTCGGAATTTCATCGACAGAACTTCTTGACTTGAAAATTTTCGTCTCTCTTTTACACATTTCATTTAATAAGATTTAAGCGCGATTCTAAAAACGCAAAATTTCTTAATTTACAAGTAATAAAGACTACTTGTTTATATTATTGGTTTATGGTTTTCAGTACTCTTGAGTTACTTCATCAAGAGATTTCTTAATCGCTATATATTTTAAATTGGGCGAATTTAGGGCTCTTCACTTAGAATGTCTAAGGCTGTCCTTACTAATGTCCTACGTGACTAAAATTTTAATCGAAATTTGTTGTTCCGGAAAGGGTTAACTGAAAATCGTTCATTTGAGATATGAATTTTGCACCCACTTCCACAATTTTTTTTTGTTAAGTAATCGCTTTTCTGTTAACAACAAAGAGCTTAAGTAAGTCGCATGTCTAAGGTCGCCCTTGCTAATGTCTTACCTGACAAAAATTTAATCAAAATTTAATGATCCTGGAAGGGTTAACAGAGAATCTCACATTAAAACATGAATTTTGCTCCCACTTCCCTTTTTTTTTTCTTTTTTTTTTTCGTCAACTGGAGTTAATCTCAAGTTGCGTCAAAGCGAGCATATTTTTATATCTTTATTTTTTTTTCATGTTATTTATCCACTTGAGAAGAATATGGTTTACGAAACAAAGTGTTTCAAGATCGATAATGATAAAATGGCTCAAGAAACTAAAATTTTAATTAATAGTATTTCATTTTAAAGAATAAGGTTTGTAAAACACACAAGTCCAAAATCATTAAAGATAAAATGAGGAATGAAGATTAAAATAAATAAATAAAATCTCGAGAAACTAGCGATTATAATTGAATAGTTATTTTAATAAATTAAGAAAAATATGGTTTGCAAAACACATATGTCCAAGATTTTTGAAGATGAAATTATACGAAATACTATAAAAATTAAGCATCGTAGGACTGCAGTTCCGTAGAAAAAAATTTCTAAGTTAAAGGGTTCTTCGGCGCAAAAAGTTTGCAAACCGCTGTTCTAGCTAATTTAATAGAGGTCTAAATTTTTAGTGGTGATAAAACGAGTAAATTCTGCGAGTAGCGGTCAAGAAAAGATTGAAATATCCATTGTCATGTGTCAGGTTGTTGCAGTATAAATTTGAGCCCTCTAACTAGTCGGAAAGTGGAACTGCAAGGTATTCCGTACGTCCACCACGAATTTTAGTTGCGCTCAATGCGATAATAATAATAATAAAAAATTATCAAATCAATGTACAAAGGATAGACACCAAAACGAGTATAGGTTTTAATAAAGTTTTATAATTTTAAGCGTTATTTTTAAAGAAATTTTAATAAATGTGACAACATAATGTTTTTGACACATTATCTGGCATTGGTATGATTTATTTAAATAAGTTTTTAACCATGTTTTTTTTAAAAAAAATCAATCTTTATTGCGACTTCTGAATCAAACTGATAGAAAGAAGTTTCGTCGTTACATAAAAATCAATATTGCTTCAAAGAATGCAAACTGTGATTTAAAGAAAAAGTATGGATTGTGCATTAAGAAAACAAAGTGCTATTTACCGAACCAATCTTTCCTCCAGTTCATTTATTTTTATTGTAAACAGTTCCTTTTCAAGTTCTGATAATTCTTTAAGGCTGCTCTCTGTTTCAGGTTTAGATCTGAGACTTTGATCTTGGTCTTTTGATCTCATAAATTTCGTCTTTGAACTAGAGCTTTTACTTCCTATTTGCTTCAGCTTTACCATAGTTTTCTTATGAGGTTTTTCAGCTGAAAGAATTTTTATAGTTTAAATAGTAAGGAAGCAAAAAACTCGGTGCTTTACATTACAACTAATGCAAAACATTGCTGTCGCAGTTTTGTTTTGTACGAGTGGAAGAGCTGCAAAATATTGTTGCAAATTTGTAAATATTTGAATAGTTTCGTGAATGTTCTTTTGTTATGAGGATAATTTATCTCAGATGGTCCGGAAATAAGCAGTTTATTAAGAAAATTTGCAAGAAACTCGCTGAATAACGAATTTTATAATTCGCTAAGTTAACGAATTTTTTAATTGTGTGCAAAATTTTTTCAATATGCTTAAAAAGCTCTCGAAATATAGCGAGATACGCAAAAAATAAAATTAACAATTAAGAGTCCTAACTTTGAACAGCTTTCCTAACCTAACTATTGTTACCCTATTTCCCAGATTATTTTTTGAGGGTCAGAAATCCGCATCCATCGATAAAAAGGTATGTTTATTCAGAGAAAATACGTTTTTGTGCCTGATTTCGTAACTTAAAATATCAAAATATCACTCAATCTTAAAAGTTCGAGGGGATTGCCTTAAATATATTTAAGGCGATCCCCTCGAACTTTAAAGATTGAGTCCTAAAACGTGAAGATCAGTTCATTAGATCAAAATTTAATCAGGATGGTTCATTTTTTTTATGTGCACTGTTCTTTGACCTGAAATACTTCGGAATTAGTATTTCTTTTTTTTTTTTAATTGAAAGAAGTTAATTAGCTACCTTAGTCGAAGTTACATTTAGTTTTTACTTCGTTGAATAATCAGAGCCCTAGTCTAAAATTTTATTTATTTTATTTTTTTGAGCACAGTACATAGATATTCAAAGAATACGAATTATTAAAAGGAATCTGACATGTGCGGCGTTGGCACCGGAGATGCTGGGTTTATGCCTCCCCAATAAATAGTTAGAAATTTAAAAAATTTTCTCATAATGTTACAAAAAAATATCAAATTTTGTATCAATTGAAGCCAATTCATTGATTATTTGAATTTTTTTTTTGTTCTCTTAAGTTGAATGGGCATTAAGCTGTAGTAATAAAACTTAATTATTCATATTATTTCACGCATATTATTTTCAAATCATTCTTTTATTATGAAAATCAAAAATAGCATTTAATTTGAAATTAAAATTTTTTTCAATTTTTAAAAAAAAATCTTTCTAATTTTTTAAAGTTTTAGAAAAAGAAATAAATGAGCTCTAAAAGATAATACTATTTCTTGTCTGCTGTTATATTTGCCTGATTTTCATGCGGGAGAAGAATTGGGTATTTTCTCGTCTTTACATAATTGCAAACGGGAAAAGTGCGAAAGGAAAGGAAATCTTTCCCTCTTTTTAAATTTTATTTTAAAACTTTCTTTAAAAATTTATTTTTAAAAGTTTGTTCGTCAAGTTCGATTGTAAATAAGTTCTCCCACGATAAACTTTTTCAGAAATCAATATTTTATTTTCTTCATGCTTTTAAAGAAATTAGTACGCACGATGTTCGAATCCTTAAACTTTAATTGCGCTTTCCAGGCAAATATAGTTTTCTTACTTGTCCAGTGTTGGAAATTAGTCATTCAAAAAATATTCATCAGAGTGGTAGAAAATTTTTCATTAGAGAAATGCTAAATATTCCAAAATCTTTTGCTTGCTTTCTTTAAAAAATAGCAATTCTACAAATAACTTGTAGAAATGTAAAATACACTTCTATTTTTATGGTTTAAAATTTCAACATTAAAACCACTTTAAAGAAAAGTTTTTCCGATTTAGTTTAAAGTCTTACATACTTTAGTGCTAAGTAAAAAACCTTTATAATGAAGCATAGACATACGTACATGTTTTTTTTTTAATTCTATTTGAATATGAAAAATTTAAAATCAATAAAAAATGTTAAAAAGTAATAAAAAAAAAAGCTGTGAAATTAAGTACAAGATGAGAGGGAAAAAAAAATTGTAAGAGGATGTCATTTCCTCTTCCAGAAGTTTGAAATAAAAATATGCATACAGATTTTTTCAAAAAAAAAGTTTTTATTATTATTTTTATAAGAAATTTTAGGATAACTGAGAAGAAATTAATTCTAATACCCATGGACGTTTCTTCTTATTTCCTAATATTTAGCTAAAGCTCTTACAAATTGATCACTAAAAAATACTACAAATTTACTATGTGAGAAAATTTATTATTTTATAAATATAGCGATAACAACCAGTCACTCTAAGTAGTATTTAATTTGGTAACCAATGTAAACAAAAAAAAAAGATGTTGTTGCTATGCAAACTGTGGTTACAGTTAAAGAAATTAAATAATCATAACATTATGCAGAGTTGAAAAAGAAGGTAAACTTGATTAAGCACATAAGAAAAAAATGTAAAAAAGTAATTCAAGTAAAAATTGAATCATTTTCAATTAAATTTATTGCTCTAAGGGGGAAGTAGAAGTTGAAGTGTTTACCATTATATGGCGATCTAGAATTGTGCAGAACTAGGTATCTTTAAGCTTATTACTTTCTTGAAGTCGGAAAAAATAACAATAAATAAAATTAGAAAGCATTTCTTGAATCTGTTGTGTAGGAAATATTTGTTTTGTTTGTAACTTAAAAGAGTTAAAGTTACGTCTTTTAGACGATTTAGCCGTTATATTAATATAAAAACTAAGTTTAGCACAATATTCTTATATTTTATAGAAGATAAGTAAGTTTAGTAGGAAGATATTTTTTTCCCAAGCCTAATTTTAAGATATATTTTTTGAATATAAAGCTTTTATATTTAACTGTGCAGTTTTTATGTTTCCCGAATGATTAAAGTTAATGTTTTTATTTACAAGGAATAGGTTTTCTGATAGATGAAATGTGTAACACTTCTTATAATGATGCAATCTGGAACACATTTTGTTAATGCCTAATAATATGTTGAATTAACTTTTATGCAATTAAAAATTAATTCTTTGTAAATACGTTTTTTTGTTCTATAAAGAATATTCTTTTTAGGGGATTTTTATCAGAAATATCCTATAAATAATCGGGAAATTTTTAAAAAAATTAGGAATGAATCCTGTCATACAAACATGAAATATACATATTATTTATGCCATGTATTAATGTACTAGTTATGGTTGTTAAAGGACCAGGATGCTTAAATTTTTTTAATTCTCTTTGGTGTTCAGGAATATTTATTTTAAAATATAAATGTTTTGTATCAAGTAATTTATAATTTAAAATAATTGTCTTTTGAAAAATGCATTTCATTTATTAATTTTTTTTTTAGTTTCTTTTACTTTACATAAAACTTTTCACAATGATTGAAGTAACTTGCAACGACCGATTAGGGAAGAAAGTTCGTATCAAGTGCAAGTATCCTTTTTAAATGTATTTTTGCAGAATTGGTTATCAAAAATTTGCCTTCTAAAAAAGGTTGACACCCCTTATTTTATGACATGATAAAAATAAATGGTATTAAATGTATTAGATAGTAGTAGTATAAATGTTTGATAAATTATTTATTTAATAGCTTTGTTAAGTTTTAGTCTGTATTTAATTCAGTCATGATTGACAATATTGATGAAATTAAACTGATGTTGATAGTCAGGCAAGTTGTTTTGCTGTTTCATAACTTCATCACAGCAATTGTTATCTAATATTAGTCTCATAATTTTTCTAATGTGTAAATATCATATGATGTTGTACTTTTAAACTTAAACTAATATGTATATTTATCACTTGTTGTTCAAAAAATTTAGGAAATATTATTATATTTTAATTTTAATATCTTTAATTTCTGGAAATCAACTACAATTTGAGTCTGTTTTAGTTCCTATTGTGTTCAAAACTTTAGGAGGGTTTATTTAAAGTAAAGAAAATAGACCTTGTAAATTATATAGCCAAGCAAGCTTAAAATTAGTCTTTACTTAAAGTTTGTTTCAAGCATGCATCTCATCTATAGGGCATTGTTTATTAAACTAACCTAATCGGTTACAATTTTAATTTCTTCGCTTTTGAAATATATATGATCTACTGATAATTTAGTCTTTTTGTTCTTTTACCTACAAACCTTTGAATTTATGTCCTGAAATTTCCCTGTTGCTACTTTCTTAATAATATGAGGAAAAAACTACTAACTGGAAGTTTCGGACAGTCAAGACTAGTGCTCTGATTATTTAACAAAGTAAAAACTAATTGCAACTTTGATTAAGACAGCTAATTCATTTTTTTTTAAATATTTATTCTAAAGCATTTCAGGTCTAAGTACATATATTTTAAGTTTATGCTTATCATGATTAGTTATTAGCCCTTGGTATCATTAAACTGACTACCTGTTACTAACAGTTTCTAGCCTCATTTCTGTAGTCCTACTATGAACTCAGGACCATTAAAAATCCGTTTTTATTTGCAGGCTGTTGCAGATGTGGCGGTCATTGAAACAAGCGGCTGTTAAGTCTAAAATTCACAACAAAGTTTTTTTCCGCAATCATTCAAATGAATTATATAGTAAATCTCGAAAGGTAGCTATAGTAACTGCTGCTGCTTGTACAGGATTGGTGTCAGCTGTTGTGTACAGTAAATATGATTCTGCACTAAAAAGTGTTTTTGAAAGATATATTCCATATATTAATAAAATATATGAGCTCTTGCCGGATTTTTATGAATCTAAAAGCCTGACACCTGAAACATCCCTAGAGAATAAAGAGTTGTCCAATTTTTTAAAAGATGAGCCAGAAGATGCTGCTGGCTCATCTCAGAAATTTGGGGTAGATTTTAAAACGCATGTAAAAGACGGAACTGTAAATAGTGATGTAAATAAATTAGAAGTAGAGCCAGTTGAGCTGAATGTCTCATTGTCTGAAAAGCAAGCTTCAAAGTTTGTATTCAATGAAAGTTTCGTTAATGGTATGGTAAAACAATTGGAATCAAGTTGTAGTGAAACGATATTAGCATATGAAGATGCTGTCGAAGAAATTAGAAAATATATGAAGTCATTGTGTGCAGCCTTATCTGGTGATCCTGATAGTAATATTGCTTGGAAACAAGCTTATCAGGCAACTTGTGATAGAAATGCTGCTATTGAAAGGGCTGAAGAAAAGGCATCAAATACCAAAGCTTTGATTGAAAAGCTTAAATCTATTGCAAAAAATGTTGCCCTTGAAGATCCTAAACACCCATTAATTAATATGTGTGATGATACTGTTAAGAAAATTGTGAAAGAACTAAATAATTCTGAAACTAAAATAAAATCTGTTGAAAATGAAATCAAATCTACTTCTGAGTATCAGATGCTTGTGAATAAATGTATAGAAGAGTTTCGGCAGAAATTTCAAAATTGGACCCATGGATTAAGCGATAAAAAAACTATTGATGAGAGTGATTTGAATGCCTTGATTGTTGAAGCTCATCAAAAGATTGAGCAATTACAGAAGCAACTTGCTAAGCAACAGGTCACTGAAGAGGTAAGACTTGGTGAGGCAGTGAGAAAACAAATATTGAATGAAAATTCTCTAATCGAGGACAAAATTGGAGCAGAATTAGAAAAAAGAAATATTGAGATTGAAATAGCTGTTTTGAAAAGAGTGTCATCACTTAAAGAAAATTTTGAATCTGAACTTAGGAAGCTACTTCATATCCAAGCAGCGGCACATAGTGACCATATACAAAAACTGTTGAAAGTACATGAGCAAGAAATTGAACGAAAATATTCTTTAGATTTGGAAGAAAGACTACTACACACGAAAGGTGCTATTGCATCTGATATGTCTGGATTGATGGCGAGGTTGAAAAAAATATTAGCATTTTTAAAAGCTAAAACAGATTTAGATGCTGAGTCCAGAAAAGCTGAATCATTATGGTTATCTTGCCAGTCCATGAGTAACAAGATTTCTTCAAATAATAGCAACTTGAATCCTTTGGAAGAAGATATTGCTTCTATAAAGCTTTCTGCGGATGAAAGTAATGTGTATGTTAATACTGTATTGGCAGGAATACCTAATGAAGCCTTATCTCGTGGTGTATGTTCTCCTGGCATTTTAAAGCAGAAGTTTTTTGATGTGAAAAAAGTTTGCCGAAAAGTAGCAATGATCGATGAAAACAATGATTCTTTATATCGTTATTTTTTGTCTTATTTGCAGTCTTGTCTAATTATAGATGAAGTTTCCATACCTGCAGCTGAGCTTGAGGGAAAGGTGGCTGTTGATCCAAGGGAATGGGATACGTATGATATTCTTTCCAGAATCTCTTATTCCTTACAAAGTGATAATCTTGAGCAAGCTTTGAGGTACGCCAATCAGTTAAAAGGAGAGGCTAGGATTGTAGCGAATGAATGGATAAAAGAATTAAGACTATTGTTAGAAACACAAACAGTTGTTAAAGCTCTCTCAGCTTATGCAGCAGCTGTTAATGTTCAGGCTTATCACTAACGTAACTGTTGTATCAAACTGCTTAGTAATTAAATAAAGAATATTCCTTAATTTTCAATGCTTTTGTTATCTCATTTAAGTAACAACAAAAGAAGTTTTATTTTGGAGAACCATTAAACTTTATATGAAATGACTATCATTGCTGATAATATTTTCACGTTATTATATTTTACATGGTCACCATTAGGTTCATAGAATATAGTTTTTCACGATATTAAAAAAGTCAAAATTTGAATTTCTTTCAAAATAGAGGTAGGTACTGTTGGTATTTAAAAGGCAAACTGTTTTTCAATTCGTAAAATAATAAGTAATATTTAAAATAAACTTTTTCAATTAGTTTCAAACTGTTCGCCATTATATCAATACAGGTAAGCAGCTCATCTGTATGGATGTTTTTGATTTTAAAATAAATTCTAATTTAAGATTAACTTTTATAAGTTTTTGGTTACGCTTGTTACACTTCAAAGAACCTTTGACCTTTTTTTTTTTAGAGTAGTACATATTTTTTTTACAATTTGTTTAGTATTATTTGAAAAAAGAATACTTATTATTAAAAAAATACTTCAACAAAGCATTAAAATTCATAAATTTTTGGTTAAAAAAAACATTTTCTAGATTATTTACCATAAAAACTACAAAGAAATATAAAAAATTCTTCCAGTTTTGTTTTCTTTGTACTTTTTACTGAAAAATAATCAAGAATATGTTAATTTAATGTGAAGAAAAAATATCATCCAATTTGTCTTACTTTTTGTGGAATCACCCATAAGGTTTTAAAATGTTTTGAGTACTAGTCAATATTTTAAACTAAATCAAAGCTTCAAACTTATTTTACTCAACTGACTGTGGATGAAGTAGAATTTTATTTTTAATTGATTGTTCATATCTTGAGTCAATTTTAAATGGTACTTTTTTTTTTTTTTGAGAAATCGCAAAATTAAATCTAAAAACTTTTTTCTTTTAATTTTCTACTCTTACGGAATTCTTTAACATAAGGGTTTTTTGAATTAAAAAAACTTTTTTGGCATAAAATTTTATAATTTAACAAACTTTTTTCAAAAATTGTTCTAAAGATGTAAAAAAAAAAGAAAATAGAATTTTTTATGTCTAAAAGAAAATAAACTGTGAAAATGTAGACTATATATGAAGAACAAAAAAAATAATTTTTTTTTAGGGTTAATGCTGAGAAAAAGGTTATGTTTTAATGAAAAAAAAATTTTTTTTTCATTCAACACATTAAAATTTTTGAAAAACTAGACCTTGTTTCATATAAAGTCTAGAGGTCAAAATAATATATGAATTAAATAAATTTGGTCTTAAATTTATCAATATATATATATATATTATTAAATATAAAGAAATACCAACCACTGTTGCATTGTATAGTTGCTAGGATTTTGATTGTGATTACAAAAAAGGTTGACAGTTTTTGAAAAGTATAATTTCTCAATTTTTTAAGGACATTTATTGGTTCTTTTTTTTAAAAAAAAAATTGAACTAATTTAATTAAGTAACTTTTTTTTTCTCAATGGGGCCAACGTGTTTGTTTAGTAATTAAATTTAGATTAGTCTCACTGACACTTTTAACAAGTGAGGAATTTGTGACTGAATTCAAAATATTTTAACTCTTATATATTTGTAATTCTTCCTACTAGTGATCATATAAGATACATAAAATGCTTACATATGAACATTGATATGCAAGTTGTTTAAATGCACATTGAAGTCTAATAATTCCTTTGACTTGTGATAATTATTGAATTAATTTTTTGAATTCTAAGATGACTAGAAAAATTTCTAAATTTTTATTTTCTCCGCTGGGCCATGTTTGTCAATATTGTCAAACAAAATTTTTGTGTATCAAAATGTTTTTTTTTTTAATGGATATTAATAAAAATGTATGCATTTAAATATTGTTTCAAAACAAATAGTATTTACATTATATCTACATTAACACTTGTATTTTAATATAAATATATTAAAATTTATTTTCTGGCCTGTAAAGCGAAAAAATTTTTGTCTGATTTAAATTTTAACATCTCACAACAATGTTGGGAAATATAATTTTTGTGCTCTTGTGAATATGAGTTGCGTTACGAGACCTTGATGACAGTATTGTAACAGCACTTTGCACCATTCAATCATTAATCACATAAATATGAATATGATACATAAATCATGTTAATGTGATTGTTGATGTGCTATTTGTAAACTACATGAAAACAAATCAGAGTTGGGAATTTTTTAAATTTAATTTAGTGTAAAAACCAACAGTTAAATTTTTTTTATCGATTCACATTCAGGTGACTTACAAACTGCTAATTTTTCTAACTGATATTATCTTTTATATACAATAGTTTTGAAATGCTGTACTTTTTTGCACCTTTTTGCATCGCTAGACTTAATTTCTTTGCCACAAAGTAATGCAAAGTATTTAAGTTACCCTATTTTAATATTTCTACTCTTAATTTAATATTGATGTGTTTAAATGCACCCCTGCTTATTTCTCGAACTACTCTAATTTTCTGACTTATACTTATTTCTGTTCTAGAAGTTGATTAATTAGTGTTCTACTGTATATTAAAGCTTATTGTATTAAAAAATATAAATTTTGATTTTAAAAATCAATTAAATGTCATTTTACAATTTACTTATTGAAAATAATCTCCATTATCAAGAAAAATATGACTGCAGTTTTTTAACCCAAAATACAGTCAATTCGCTATAACTCGAAGTACGATAACTCGAATATTACTATAACTCGATTTTTTTATGAGGTCCCGACCCTTTTATCTTCAATTTCATGTTAATTATTCTCGATTACTCGAATTTTACTCCCTTTAACTCGATCTTTTTTGGATCTTTTAAAGCAAGAAAAAAAACCTAGAAGCTGACATCTTGTCCCTTCCTTTGCAACACACACACAATGTCTTTCGCACTCTTCATGGAGAAGCTAAAGCTGTCCCTCTTGAAGTATGTGAACAGTGGTTAAATAACACGTTACCAAATTTACTTCAAGGATACAGTTAAAATGATGCTTTCAATATTGATGAAATGGGTTTATTTTTTAAATGTCTTTCAAATAAGACTATGATGTTTAAGGATGAAAACTNAAAATGTTTCCTTTACAGCTAAAATTAATAGCTTGCCAAAAAAGAAAAAAAAAATTTCTCTTCTATGAGATGTTTACATCGAAAATTCCTATTAAAATGAAATTAATCATGAATTAAAGAGTATGGTTGAAAACATTGAATAGATTAAAATTCGTTGCTGTTTCGGCACCTGGGGGAAAATATACTCCATTAAAGTTTACTTTTCCAGCTCATGTGGATTTGTTTCACAACAGTTAGGCTTTCTACCTTTTATCGCAGAAGTTATAGGTTCAAAAACGTGGATAATTGTCTATATGTTTTATTCAATTTATAATTTATTTTAACTTTTAATTTTTTTTAATAAATTTATATTTAATTTATTGTTTGTATATTGGTTTGATAAATATTTTTCAATGTACTCTTCATTTAAATCGCATATATTTGTATACAACTTTTGTTCAATGCTATACTCCTATAAATATCAATCATTTTTTTACTTGTAATTGTTTTACTGTATTACCAACTAAATTTGTTTTTTCACTGAAATGATGTTAAGTAATAATTTTTTTTTTCAAGCAGCAAAGTATAACAAGCATAATAGTATACTTTAATTTGTTTGCATTTTTATAATTAAATTTAATAAAAACTTAAATTATTTATTAAAGTAAAAAATTAAGTTAGTTTAAAAATTTAAATTACTAAATTTTTCAAAATAATCCATGTTTGTTAATTAAAAAATAAAAAAAATTAAATATCTATCAATTTTTTTGTTTTTAAAAAATTACTTTGAATTTTATCTCTCGATTTCTGTATTTAAAACTTTTTAAATACAGAAATCGAGAGATAAAATTCAAACACCACACCTGGAATTTGAACTCAGACATCTGATATGACGGCAAATTTTTACTCTATTCAAGGTTTTTAAAAATGTCTCGGGATTTATAAAACTACATGACATAAGTTGTCATAGGTGCCAAAAAAATTGTCGAAACGGCAATTAAATTTACAATGAAAATTGGCCAAAATAAAAACAAGTTGAAAAGTAATTACTCAAATTTGATATTTGCGCATCATAATAAAAATATGGGGATTTTTAAAACCATGCCAAATTTCTTAACCAGACCTTGAAAAACCGATCAAGAAACAACATAGATTTACATTAGAATCTGTGTAAATTGTGCTCATCAATAAGTTATGACTCAAATGTCCGATTCAAAATTTTTTTATTTTGCAAAAATAATTTCATTGTGTTCAAAAGCTCAGGTTGTGCACCCTTTATTTTTTAAAAAGTCTGTTGAATTTTAAGCCAATATTAGAATTTTCACTTATAAGGTAAAATTTTCAAACTATATAATACTTTTATTTTCCAGATAATTCAAATAATTAGGTTATGAGCTGCTCAAATATTTCTGTTCTTTTTAAAACTAAAATATTTCTGTGAAGTTTTTAAGAAATATATTGCATATTTTATGATTTTAAAACTCTTGAATGATTCCAAAGTGTCACATTTTTAGAAAATTAATTGAAACAATTAGAAAATTTAACAAAAATGTTTTAATTTATGTTATAAAATTTTTTTCATGTATTTTTTTTACTAATGCAAGAGCATTAATTAAATAATAACCTACTATGTAGAAACTTTATTTTTGAAGTAACCATTATTTTAAATTTTAAGAAACATTTTATAAAAAATTTACTTTGTGTCCTTAACCTTTTTTAAGATGAAATCCATGATGGCATGAATTTAGAATTGTATTATCAATGATTTTTTAACAACAGAACTTTCAACCTATTAATCAACAAAATATTCCATTATAAATTCTACTCATGCAAATGCTGTACATTATTGTCATGTTTTTATCAATAAATGAATTGTATTAACCTAGGGTGTTTTATTTTGAATATGTTTGTTGTTTTTAATTTTTTTTTCATATGTTACTGTTTTGGAAGAAAAAAAATAAAATCAGAATAAAAATCTCTTTTTAAAAAAAAAGTTTTCTGAGTCCATTTTTTTAAAGACATTTATATAAGTATCTTTGATTACTAGTTAATTAATTTTCTTGTGCTAAAAATCTGTTTATATCTAAGACATCAAACGAAACATAAAAAGCTAGACTATCTGCCATTTCAATAAATGGTGACATTATGTTTCATTAAATAAATTCAATATATAAATTGAACATATAATTAAACAAACATTTTGAAGAATACAATGTTTGTTACATCTTTTAATACAATTGTATTAAAAGCCCATATTCTTCATCCTATCCTACATTTCCTAATTACTAAATCTCTTTATGGAGTCAATAATTGTTTTTTTTAAAATAAAGACCAAGATTAACTTAAAAGATTTATTTACATATTCATATATACACACAAGTATCCCTATCCTTTTTCACTGGCTTCATTCTCATTATCATAATTTCTAAAACAAAATTACAAATTGGGTTAATTTTAAAATGACACAATTCCTTATTAAAAGTGTAAAAATAATTTTCATAACAATCGATTATGAAAATTTGTTCATTTGGTAGCATTTGGGACTTTTCTTAAAAATAACTTTTTTAACTGCATAGTGATTTTAAAAAATGAATAAAGTGCACAAATATGCATTTAAAAATGAAATAAAAATATTACTGGAAATAAAATTTCTAGCAATTTAAATCCAGTTTCTTTTAAGCATCAGAAGTTTGTGCTTCCTCAGACAGCAATTAATTATAAGATAACCATATATTTATATGGGGTCACCCTTAAAAAATATCCCTTTTTTCTGTATTTTTGTCCCCCTCGTCCTCATCATAAAGTGTCACACTTCGTTTTACTCCAAATCACCTGGTTACATGTCGCATGGCAGCAGTTCAGAATCAAAACAGATACTTAAAATTTTAACTATGCATTTTATTCCCTTCCAAGCATGACAACATTCATGTAAAAAACCCTTTTGCAGAATCTTCTTAATATATATATATATCTTATTGTTTTTCTTAACTTTCTTTGTGTTTTCTTGTATTTATATATATATTCTAATTTTATACTAATGAAAACTGATTAAACATTTCTGAATTAAATAATTAAGATCAAATGAACAATAAATGTTTTCAAGGGTGTGAAAAAATTTACTTTTATATTATAATATATTGTAAATAAAAACATCAATACCACCCTATTACATAATTATCACCTTATTACACAATTTTTCAAATTATTGTAACAAGCTTAAATGATTAAACAAGATATAAAGTCATATACAGGGGGTGGACAAAATAATGGAAACACTTCTTTACTAATACAGTTTCTCATATTTCTCAAGAAAACTTAAAAGAAACTCAAAATGATAAGGGGTTTTCCACAAATATAATTTTGTATCAAAGGACAAAATTAAATAACAAATGATAATGCCTTACAATAAATGTTTATATACAGAAATATGATTGTTAAAGGAAAGAAAAGACACTTTATAGGGATAATCCCAAACAATGCTAGCGTCATTTTTAATAAATCTTATTTAATAGTTCAAAATGAAATTTGTGGAAAACACCTTATCATTTTGAGTTTTTTTAAAAAAGTATAAAATATACTTAGAAAATGGCTTTTAAATTAAGGTATTAAAATAAGATTTTTTTTTATTAGTTGCACAATACGATTTCCTACAAAATTAAGAAGAAAAAAAATTCACAATTTTCCCTTGCGGGCGCGGTATAAAAGAACTACTAAAATTACTAATATCTTGCACAATTTTAAACGAATTTTTCTCAAATTGTAAAGCAGTAATTTTGTAACTGTTCAGTTTTGTAAGTGAGCAACGCCCTCTGTGTAAAAAACGAGAGAACTAGTGTGTGTATTAATTACCAACCTCGAAAGAGGCAAGTGTGTGAATTCAATGTGCAAATAAAATATCAGTCCGCTGCGTTAATATGTGTTTTGTGTCTCATGTTAAGAGAAATAACATGGTCCTTACCCGAGCCTGAGCGGGTAAGCGATCTATGGACGAGAGAATTTTGTGAAAATTAAGCTAAAATTANTCAGGTTGTGCACCCTTTATTTTTTAAAAAGTCTGTTATTTTAAGCCAATATTAGAATTTTCACTTAAAAGTATTATATAGTTTGAAAATTTTACCTTATATTTTCCAGATAATTCAAATAATTAGGTTATGAGCTGCTCAAATATTTCTGTTCTTTTTTAGGTATTATTTTTATTGAAGTATTATTTTTAAAAACTAAAATATTTCTGTGAAGTTTTTAAGAAATATTTTGCATATTTTATGCTTTTAAAACTCTTGAAAGATTCCAAAGTGTCACATTTTTAGAAAATTTATATTCTGTAAATATAATATTGATTAAAAGAAGAAACAATAAAAAAAATTAACAAAAATGTTTTATTTTTATGTTATAAAATTTTTTTCATGTATTTTTTTTACTAATGCAAGAGTATTAATTAAATAATAACCTAGTAAGTGGAAACTTTATTTTTGAAGTAACCATTACATTTTAAATTTTAAGAAACATTTTATAAAAAATTTACTTTGTGTCCTTAACCTTTTTATAGATGAAATCCATGATGGCATGAATTTAGAATTGTATTATCAATGATTTTTTTAACAACAGAACTTTCAACCTATTAATCAACAAAATATTCCATTATAAATTCTACTCATGCAAATGCTGTACATTATTGTCATGTTTTTATCAATAAATGAATTGTATTAACCTAGGGTGTCTTATTTTGAATATGTTTGTTGTTTTTAATTTTTTTTCTTCATATGTTACTGTTTTGAAAGAAAAAAAAATAATCAGAATAAAAAAGTTTTCTGAGTCCATTTTTTTAAAGACATCATTTATATAAGTATCTTTGATTACTAGTTAATTAAAAATTATTTTCTTGTACTAAAAATCTGTTTATATCTAAGACATCAAACTAAACACAAAAATCTAAGACTATCTGCCATTTCAATAAATGGTGACATTATGTTTCATTAAATAAATTCAATATATTAATTAAACAAACATTTTGAAGAATACAATGTTTGTTACATCTTTTAATACAATTGTATTAAAAGCCAATATTCTTCATCCTATCCTACATTTCCTAATTAATAAATCTCTTTATGGAGTCAATAATTGTTTTATTTAAAATAAAGATCAAGATTAACTTAAAAGATTTATTTACATATTCACATATACACACAAGTATCCTTATTCTTTTTCAGTGGCTTCATTTTCATTATCACAATTTCTAAAACAAAATTACAAATTAGGTTAATTTTAAAATGACACAATTCCTTATTAACAGAGTATTTTCATAAACAATCAATCATGAAAACAATAAATCCTTTACAATTAAGTATCAATTTTATGATTTTTTTTAAATGATTTGATTAGTAAGAAAAAAAATCTGTTTCTAATTTTACACTTTTTTTTTTTTACTGGATAGCATCAAAAAAATATTTTTTCCCACTACAGCCATATTTAACAACCCTACACATTTAGTGTGATCATAGTCATCAGCATGTTTGTTCATTTGGTAAAAATAGAAATTGGTAGCATTTGGGACTTTTCTTAGTAAACTCTTTTAACTGCATAGTGATTTTAAAAAATGAATAAAGTGCACAAATATGCATTTAAAAATGAAATAAAAATATTACTGGAAATAAATTAATATTTCTAGCAGTTTTTTTTTTAAGCATCAGAAGTTTCTGCTTTTTCAGACAGCAATTAATTATAAGATAACCGTATATTTATATGGGGTCACCCATAAAAAATGTCCTTTTTTTCTGTATTTTTGTCCCCATTATCACAAATTGTCAAACTGTTTTACTCCAAATCCCCTTGTTACATGTCACTATATTACAGTAGTTGTTGTTGTTGCTAATTCCCATCTGGTCTGACGGGGTCAGACCAGATCAATGAATCCGTTGACACTCAGAAAATCCGAAACCAGAATGGGAGAGGAATGAATGTCATTCCAGTCCAGCCCTAAACAGTTCAAGATGTGCTCAGGTGATGCCTGGTTTTGTTGGCATTTAGGGCAAAGAGGAAAGATTTTTTGATTTGCAGAAAATGTGAGACTTTTTAGGTGTCCACTGGCCAGTCGGGATAAGCAGGTGTTGGTTTGCCTATCACCAGGGAGAGATAGAGAGAGTCCTGGTCTTTCTGTACAGTAGTTCAGAATCAAAACAGATACTTAAAATTTTAATGATAATTTGTGCACATAACATCAATAATGGTTAAGTGTATACTTATTTTGATGAAAAATATAAAAACTAACCATATAAAAATATTTTAATGATTTTAAATATTTTAATTTCAACCAAAACATGTTAAGTCATACTTTTTTGTATCTCTCTTCCCCTTGTCACGATATGAATAAAGAATACTAACCAGACTGTTCAATTACAGTAACCTCTTTCTCCCTTACAAGCATGACACCATTTATGAAAAAAAAACTTGTGCAGAATCTTCTTAATATATATATATAATGAAAACATTTTTGAATTAAATACTTATGATCAAATGAACAATAAATGTTTTCAAGGGTGTGAAAAAATTTACTTTTATAATATGTTGTAAATAAAAACATCAATACCACCTTATTACACAATTTTTTCAAATTATTGTAACAAGCTTAAATGATTAAACAAGATATAAAGTCACATACAGGAGGTGGACAAAATAATGGAAACACTTCTTTACTAATACAGTTTTTCATATTTCTCAAGAAAACTTAAAAGAAACTCAAAATGATAAGGGGTTTTCAACAAATATAATTTTGCATCAAAAGAGAAAAATAAATTAAAATGCCTTATAATAAACGTTTATACACTGAAATATGATTGTAAAAGGAAAGAAAAGATACTTAATAGGGATGATCCCAAACAATGCTAGTGTCATTTTTAATAAATCCTATTTAATAGTACAAAATGAAATTTGTGGAAAACAACTTTTCATTTTGAGCTTTTTTTAAAAAGTACAAAAATTACTTAGAAAATCGTTTGCAACTTTTTAAATTAAGATATTCAAATCAGATTTTTTTTATTAGTTGCATAATATGATTTCCTACAAAATTAAGAAGAAAAAAAAATTCACAATTTTCCATTGCAGGCCCAGTATAAAAGAACTACAGTGGAAAGTCGCGTATCCGGAATCGGCGGGACTTTCCGAAGTCCGGATAATCGATTTTTCCGTATAATAGACCCCCAAGGTAAACAGAGATTAAAATGATCTGAATCTAAGAAGCAGAAATTAAATAACATTATTTTTCGGGCAATAATGTTTTAGTATTAGAATGATATCTAATCAATCAAAAACAAAATATTTAAAAAAAAATAATTATTGCTATTATAAAAATAAATATAGGAAACTAAAAAAATTTACAGTTATGAAAATATTAATTGCTCTCTCCGCCATTTTGAACTAGAACGTTTCAAGCAAGAAGGGGAAATTCCCGTCATTCATTCATTAAGGTGGGTAGGTGAAGAAGCAAAATTCATTTCCTTCTTACTTGTCATTCAAGTTGAAGGGGGGGAAGTGACAAGTTCTTATTTTCTCTCCTGTCATTGGCTATCAATCAAGCATAAAGGCGTGGCATGCTGATTGGGTTCTCTTTATTTTTTCTTGTGTGACTAAAGGGGATTCCCCCTCCACTTTAACGTTTGCTGTGTTTACCCTTTTTCACAGTACTTCTTTCCCTAACACTTTATCAAAAAGGTTCCAGGAAATGCCTCTTTTACTAGCCAGCTGCACAGGAAAGAAGGGGGGAGGGGACTCAATTGTGCTCTTTTGAAAACAAATCTCCCCCCCCCTTTCCTGCATTCCAGAGGAGGAGCGTTACTAACGGTACGGTCTTGGTAGATCTTCTGTTCTCTTTTCTGTTGATTTATGGGTTTAATGCATAGATCACTAGAAGCTAAGAAAGGAAAAAACCTGTCAAAATACTTTTTTTTTTTTTTAAAGAGAGTGGGGAAGATGAAGAAATGTTTGTTTATTTTGATTGTTAAAAAGTGTCCGGGAAATTGACCCTTCCAGAAAAGGGACGTCCGGATATGGGACGTTACACTGTACTATAATTACTCATATCTTGCACAATTTTAAACAAATTTTAAAGCAATAATTTTGTAACTAATTTTAAATTGCACTAAAAATTTTGTTTAATTTTATTGCAAATTTTTCAAGTTGTAGCAAAAAACATATAATAACCAGAATAACTACTACAAGTTACAAATTTATTGCTAAATTTTTTGGCATAGGTTGTTCAAAAACACTATTTTCCGTTTGTAATTTATTGTCGGTCCCAAAGCTTTAAACTTCATTGGTAAGTATGATAAGTCCCATGATTTAAACATTTCTGAAGTTATGATTCTTTAAGTATTTCCATTATTTCATCCACCCCTTGTAATTTTGTAAATAATAATATAACCAATTCTCACTTGGAAAATATTTCATCTTTAAGTAATGATTGTATCAAGCAAGTGACAACAAACACATTTAGACTGTTTCCTAATGATTTATACTTCTGTCTCAGTGTTATAGAAGAAGGAAAGTCTGAAAGAACAATTAATATATTTCAATGCATAAAAATGTTAAAATTTTGAGTTATTCAAAACAAAAATAAAAAAAAATAGGAATCAGATCAGAAAATTAAAATTTATGATAAGCTTTTTTACTGAATTTTAATTTCAGTACATTTTTAATAAACATTAACTAATAATGTTGGATCCAAATTCTAAGAATTTTAGAAAGTAAAATTGTCCAATATGTTTTTGATTGTGTTTTAAACATAATTATACACTGGTGTAAGAAATTAAGAGAATTTGCAGACTTGGTCGATTATCTCTAGAACTACTGGACAGATTTTAATGAAATTCGCTATGTACATACATTGATACAATACAAAACAAGTAACCATTCAACAGTTGTAATACACACTCATGATTGTGCGTAACACTCGTTGGAGTCGGAAGGTATGAAATATCAGCAGCAGAATAAACAAAATGGGTTAATAAGGGGGATATACAGGCCTCGCAGCGTGATTTCATACTTGAAATAACGCAGTTTATAATTTCCTGTGGCATTTGGCCTGAATTCTCTTCTGGCAATTTCATGCCTTCCGACCCCAACGAGTGTTATGCACTATCATGTGTGTGTATTACAATTGTTGAATAGTTATTTGTTCTGTATTGCATCAATGTATGTACATGGCGAATTTTTTTTAAAATCTGTTCAGTAGTTTTAGAGATAATCAACCAAATCTGCAAATTCTCTTAATTTTTTTCATCAGTGTATTGAATTACTATAAGTATCATCAGGTAGTTAAATTATCACTCTATTGATAAGCTTAGGTTAGAAAACAAAAAAAGTCAACCTCTTGTAAACTAAATTTATTCAAGTACTATTTAATGAATTGAATTTCTAGAAAAATATTTTAAAATTATGTAGTAAATAAAACAAAATGTTAATATATTTTTCTCAAAGGTATGGATAAAGGTCATGCTTAGAAGTGGTGTAAAAATTATGATTTTTTGTTTTGTTTGTTTTTGATAAAAATTACGATTTATATAATGGATTTCTTAGGTCAACTCTTTAACTAAACAGAAAGATTTTTTTTTCACTCAAAGAAAGTATTTTCCTTACATTTAAACGTAACTAAGCTGCAAACAGTTTTGCAACGAAACATTTATACAAAGTAAATGAAAGAAAAGACTATTAAAAAATTGCTTTATTATTAAACTATATCATTCTTTATGAGTAAAATATAATACTTGTTTGACTATGAATTATTGTTTGAACATTTCATTAGCCTGTGAGAAACCTACCGTCATATTTAATAATGCAACATTTTGTTATTTATTTAGAAAAAAAAACAAAGTTTTCAAACAAAGTAAGGTGGAATTAATTTTATTATTTTAATCAAGAAAATTTAAAACTTGAGAAAAATTTACTTTATAATACACAATAAGATCATTTTATTGCATTCCCTCCCCCCTATATTTGAAAAACCAAAAATTTTATAACACTCATCACTGCATTATTTAAATATTTACTAATTTCCCTTTCGTCTAACTCAAAATTATTATTTCTGATTGTAGAATATTCTGCTTAGCAAAACTTAAACTTACAAATTCCCCCTTTCATAATTAAAGAAAAAAACTCTTAACTCAATAAAATATTTCTTAGTTTTATGAATTTTTAAATCAGTTAATAGCAAAATAGAATTTATAATTACATTAAAAATAAAATATAATTGTTCAGAACTTACTAAAAGAATCTGGGAAGCACATGATATTGGATATTTCTTTGGGAGTAAAATATCGAAGTCCCAAATTTCTCAGTAATTCTAATTTAGAATTGTTGTCATCAACACAAGCAACCTGCTTAAAAATTTCAGTCACCTGCAAATAAATTTTAAGCATTTATTGTACCAAAAATTTCATGTGATGAAAGTAGTTGATCACAAGCAATTTTGTAATAATAAATTAATTTCACTGTTTCAAAATTAATAACACTAGTTTCACATTTAGATAACATAAAATTTTAAAACAATACAGTATAATATTTTCAAAATTATTTCATATTTCTAAAAGAGAAATATGAATTTCAGAATTATCTAATAATTTAACTTCAGAGAACAACAGCGTTGGAAAATTAGAATTACAAATATAATTAATATTATTATAATGCTTTTTTAAATTTATTGTTGTTTGTGTGAGAGAACATAGTAACTTTGGTAAGTCATGAAAAATTCGTGAAATTATTCATGGAAAGTCATGGACTTGAAAATCTAAAATGAAACACATACCCCGTATGTAGGAGTAAGGGTAGAAAAAGCAACTCCTACCAATCTGGCTTTTTGCTTATCTGGTACACCTTTCCCCTAAGTTAGACGAATCTCATTGCATAATTATCTGAATATATTGGTAACAATTTTAAGATAAAGCTTAATAAACTTAAATGCCCAAAATTAAACATAATTTTTTTCTAATTTAAATCATATTGTAACAAACACGGTTTAGTTAAAAGGGCGGATCTTCCAAAGCTAATAATTAATTTTAAGTAAGAATGCACAAAGTTTTGAATTTCAACACTGAAGCTGGTGGATTAAACCGGCAAATAAATAATACAGAAATAAGATTTGAGGAATAAAAGAAACTATTTAAAAAATAATTAAGTAATAAATTGCGTAGTCATAAGTTTAAATTTGCAGATCACTAAGAAATAAATAGTTATTGTTGAATGATCATTGTAACTATTTTTCTTGTTTACAAAACTTTAAATACAACATTCTCTTTAATTTTTTCAATCATGGTTTTGAATGTATTGTTAAAAAATGATATGCATAAAAATCTCGAAAAAAGTACCTTTAAAGAATCTGTTATTGGGACAAATATAGATCCAGTTCCTTGAGCATAATGACTATATCTAAAAGAGAAGTAAATATTTAGAAACACAGACAATTTGATGGAAAATGGACAATTTGAATATTTTTCTTCAAAAATTTTTTCATCAATTTAATACATTTGAACGTTTAAATAGTGCAATTTTAACTACAACTTACAGTGAATACAAGGTCATTTACAATAGCTATTTTAAAACAGAACTCTAATTTGTAGCATACATTGTTAGTAATTATAAGAAAACTATGTATTACAACAATTCATTATTATTATTACTCAAATACCTTTTCTTTGAATTATTAAAGCAAAGACAATAAATTTGTGAAAAACATTTTTATTGCAGATGATTTTTGGTCATAAAATTAGTTTGATTTATTTTTAGATGTTTTATAGAAGAGATTAAATAAAAATTAAAAAAATTTCCAGCATAGATTTTGGATTGAGGTAAAGGTTTTTGGGTAGAACAGAAGCCCATTATAGCATTTAGAGTACTTTTTATAGTAAAAATCACTTTAGCTTTTATCTATGTTGATAATAAAATAAGATGTCCTTTAAAATGAAACAAAGTATTTTGGATCAAAATGCAGTTATGTTACTCAACATTTCTATTTGAAAAATTCTGCAATATTTTATTTGTTCACTGATAAAAAAATCTAACGGGAAGGAACTATATTGTAGTTGAGTTGTATTTCTATTAAAATACTACCAACACATTCTTTCATAACAGTCAATAACTACATTGTCTTTTACAAGCTTAAAAAATTTTAAGAAAAGGTAAAATCTGTTTTTTTTTTTTAATTTTTTTTTATTGAAAGTATTAAGAAGGTTAAAGAAGAGACAAAGGAGTTAAGGCCACATATTCCATACTTTCTACTGAAGTACATATTATTAACTGGGTTCAAAAAGAGACATTGTAAGTTTAGACATAATAACTTTCAACTTACGCTTTGGTAAAACAACAGCAGGTGTTACTAGTTTCATCAACAATATCTAAAACTGTCCAATGTTTTAGAAGAACATGATCAGGTACAAGATAAGGTTTAAAATAATCAGGACTATTTTCTTCTAGATGATGTTTTAAACTACACATATTATAAGTACTGTGAATGCATTTTAAACAATGAGATTTCCAATTGTAATTTGAATGTGGAATGATGTTGAATATCTGTAAAGTATAATAACAAACACTTTATTTTCAAATGCCTAAATATATAAAATAATTGATAATTTAAATTTAAATAATGACTTCTTAAAGTTACAATATGCTTAAATACTCATAGTAATAACTAATTCAAGTTGTTTGAAATAAAACTAACATGTTAAGAGGAAATTTGGTGTATATTAATTATTCCATAACTACATTTTCTACACTAAAACATGAATTCAAGTTAGAATGTGTTATATATTTTTTAACTTACACACAATTAGAAAAACTCAGTAATGTCTTCAATTATACAGCATCTTTCGTATGAAGCCAAGTTTATTTATTTATATTGCCTTACCTTGCTTAAACCCCCTCCCCCCCAAAAAAAATTAAATAATCCTTTTCTATAAAAAAAGCTTTATAGAGGGATAAAAACTAACATATCACATAACTGTAGTAAATATAATAAATACAACTGCAAGCATCACGCCCAATACTCTTACCAAGTGAATACAATAAGATGTTTCATAATTCTATAACTCAAGGAAACCTGTTAATAAGATTTAAATAATTGTAGCTAGTAATTTTTTTAATTTAAACTTACTACACTATTTTCTGCTTTATAATAAACAAAAAGAATCCTTTCATAATTATAAAATTCTGTTGTTTAAGAAACTTTGTTTAACTTATTTACTAATACTAACTAACTTTAAACTTATTACACCACTTTTTGCTTTATTTATCATAGTCCAAAAGATTCCTTTCTTAAAAAAATCTTACAGCATAAGAAGTATTATTGATTAATTACAACTTATTTAATAAAAAATAACTAACTTTAAACTTATGACTGTATTTTATTTCTAATACTTCTTATTATACTTCTGCTTCATTTATTCCCTCTCTTCATTATAAAATTCTATTGGGTAAGAAATATGCTTTAAGCTTTAAAAACCATCAGTTAATATTAAAAATGTTCATTATTTCATAGTCTTTAATAAAATGTATAGTCAAATGTGATAGATAAATAATTATAGAGGACATAAAAATTAAACTAACTAAAAAAAAAAAGACATTGAAGAATAATTCAGAGAAAGGAGATTGGCAAAATTTCCAAATAATAATAATAATAATAAAAAACAGGGAAAAAAATGTTAAAAAAAAAATTTAAAAAAGAGTAAAGATCATAAATAGAGGTGACACTATTCTGTACAATTAAATTTCTAAGTGCTTAATAGTTCATGATTATGATGCTTTTAAACACCTGGAATATGCAGATGTAAATTGGAGCAATCCTCCTCTTCTTTGTCTAAGATAATGCAAAAATTACCATTTATTGTAAAATTTTAAATGTTTTTCATTATTATTTATTTTGCTATTTGTTGTAAGAATTAGTTCATTTAAAGAAAAATATTCAACCACAGATACATAGAAAAACATACCTTTACATCAGTAGTTGTAATTGGCTGAGATTCCAACTTAGCAGTCATGTAATAACGAAGTCTTGAATTAGGAACACCAAAACCTATGGGTGACAATAAAAATTCTTGATACCTGTAGTTGCATTGTTCCAAAGTTTTTATTAAAACATTTCTTGCTTCTGAATCTTCAAAACCTTTAACATTCTCTAGAATTATATAAGAGGGTTTTCTCTGCAATCTGTAATGAATGAAAAACTCTTAACAATGTTACCAAGTTGGAATTCTTGCATAGACACACATACAGAAAATTATAAGTTTTTGTTTAGTTGTTTGTTAATTTCAGAAAGCAATTTGTACTGATAAAAGTTTCAGTTTTATTGTAACACCTAAGAGACCAAGTTAACTAAAATCTAGGTATGACTTGAATGTATTATTATATTTTACAAATTTACTTCATAAAAATTTTAAAACATCCTGACTTCATTATTTACGTGTAAATTGTACTAATTCTATTTCTATATCTTCAACACTTTTGCATCCTCAAACAATGCAAAAAACACCACTACTACTTATTAAAATTTTAGATTGTTTCTCTTAAGCTACACTACTTTGTCTGATATAAAAAAAATGCAACAGATTTTAATTTGTTAATGAGTCCTATGATTAGCTAAAACATAACACTGGTTAACCAAGGATAATAAGGCAAATTATACACTTCATTATCAATTTTGATCCATTTATTTCCGAGAGAAAAAATGAAAAAAAAAAGGCTTGATGTAATAAAAAGTTATGTTACCAAGTGTGAATTCTCGCATAGATGTACATATAGAAAATTATAAAATGAAATTATAAGTTTTGCTTAGTTTTTTGTTAATTTTATAAAACAGTTTGTACTGATAAAATTTTCATGTTTCATTGTAATCCCTAAGAGATCAATTTTACTAAAATCTAGGTATGATATTGATGTCTCATTTACTTCATAAAAATTTTAAAAAATCCAAACTTTACTATTTATGTGTAAATTGTACTTATTCTATTTCTATATCTTTAACACTTTTACATCCTCAAATAATGCAAAAAACACCACTACTACTTATTAAAATTTTAGATTGTTTCTCTTAAGCTACACTACTTTGTCTGATATAAATAAAAATATATAAAAATTAACAGATTTATAAGTCCAATGATTAGCTAAAAAGTAACAGCGGTTTAAGTTTAGTCAACCAGGGATAGTAAGACAAAAGATACAGTTCATTTTCAATTTGACCCATTTCTTTTCTAGAGAAAAAATGAAAAAAAATTTTGATGTAATAAAAAGTTATCTACACTGCTTTGCAAAATACATGCAAAACAGTTGTTTCAGGCTCTTTAAAATAGTAAACATTAAAAAATCAAATTTATAACTGACTCTCTACTTGTATGACACAAGCAAGTATGTAATGAATAATCACAAGCAAATAAACATGCTAAAAAGATATTATTTTAAATAAAGTTATAAAATTTTAAAAAATAATAATAAAAAGTTTGAACAACAAAATTTACTTAAAATAACAACCAACTTACTGAACAAGAATTTTCATGATATGCAAAAAAGAATCACTTCTAGCATCCTCTATATCTTTCTTTAATCCAACCCTGGAAATTAACACCAGTATGTAAATTACTTTCGTAAAGCAATATCACAAAAAATATGATTAAGATAAAATTGATAAACGAAAACTGCGGTCACTTTATAAAATGTATGAATAAAGAATTAATGTAACTATCTGGTGCAATAATTATTAAGTACCTTCACCAAAATAATTAGTTAATTTAAATGATATTGATCAATATCTGGATCTCACACCAGAGCATTCTATTACTCTTTTAAAACAAATCATAAAACAAAGAACTTTAAATTTTAATATAAAAACTTTATAAATCTATATTTTAGAATAAAACAGTTTCTTCTTTCTTTTCTAAATTGAAATAAATAATGAATTAATTTAAATCGCTGTCTTTTTTTAAATTTTATATTGAGAATTTATATTGTAAAACACTTCATTTTCATTAGAATAGGAAATATTTCCCAGTCAAAGTAAGATTTAATTAAAGCTAAGTTATTTGGAGTTTAAAATCAAATTTTTACTAAAGCAAAGAACATAAAATTTTTAAATTTGTCTCTGATTTGATTTTATTGAAAACATTGTTATTATAACAAAATCGAAGCAGATTTTAATCAGTACATTAATTTTAAAGTTAATTATAAAATAAAGAATATACATCTTTTATAAAATGTCTCATAAAAAAGCTACATTTAAAATATTAACAAAATTTTTAGTTTAGACAGTAAAAATTAAATTTTTTTATTATAACAAACAGAACAACTTTATTCATGAAAATCATTTAAAAAATATATTTCAACGTTTAAATAATTTTCTTCATCCCCACACCATTTTCTTTTAATAAAAAAACATAATTTAATCATTATTATTAATAATCAATTTATATACAGCTTCAGTGTTTTTTTATAGTCATTATTATTGAAAAATAATTGAAGCAAAAAAAAGATGACACCAATAAGCAAACAACACCTTTAATTTACCTTGTGAATGGCTGACATGGTGGACTCATTGTTATGATATCTATTTTCATATCATCTATTTCTTTCACTGTAAATGATTTTAAATTTCTTTGATAATGACCTTTTATGCCAAAATTATGCCGATAAATTTCATTGACAACAGGATTCATATCTACAGCAGCAACAACATCAAACAATAATTGTGACGCTAGAAATATACAAAATATATGTTATGTTGCATTTTTGTATGAACATGTTGCATGATGTATGAATATAATTAAATTTAATTCAATAATTAACATTTTCTTTGTTATTACATAGAATTTTACCTTTTTATCTAAAACCATTTATTTTATTTTTATGCTAGTTATTTTATTTTTCTGCTAGTTATTTTATTTTTCTTCTTAAAAATTACTTTTAGATTTTTTTTTACATTTACAATTCGTAAACTAAAAAACTGAGTCGGCTGTTCAACGATGTTTATGAAATAAAAAAAAGAAATCTCTGAAATATATTTCTATGCAAGCCAAATGCAAACATGGGAAATCTGTTCACAAAAAAACTGAAGTAATATATTTACAACACAGTTTTTCTAGTAATGTAGGCACACTAAAACCTGAATGCCTTCTACCTACTTGCTAAATTCACCAAATTTTAGAATTGCATTTTTAGCCTAAACATATTTAAATTTAATTCAATAAGTAATAATTAACATTTTTCTATGCTATTATTACAAATTATACATTTTTGCATCGAACTATAAATGTATTTATTATGTTGTAACGTTAGTTAGCTTTGTTTTCTACTTAAAAGTTAATGAAATTCATATTTCAATAGTTGGGAGCTCCAAACCCAAGTCCAGATGAAGACTCAAAATTTTATATATAAAAATATTAACACAAATTGACAAAGATAATAAGAATATTTAAAAATAACAAAAAGCCTAAAAGTTTAATATAGTAGAAAGTAGCTTTAATATATATATAT
>NC_092209.1:19366695-19380037 GCF_043381705.1 Parasteatoda tepidariorum | reverse complement strand
TTAAATTAAGACTGCTTATACCTTATAAACGATAAAGAAGTGCAAATATTTCATTCTGTATCTACACACATTTTTTCAATAAATATTTTAAGTAAGATTTGTACATCTTAGTCAATTTATTTAATATCTTTCTTTAGCAAAACATATATATTTTCAAATTTATAAATTGATTTAAATCAATATGCGTATGAAGTCTTGATAGAAATCTGACTTTCTGTGCCTTAAAGTAAATGAAATTCAAAAATACTATATCGCGATACATCGCTATATCGCGATGCAAAACTGACGATATATCACGATATATAATTTCTAATATCGCCCAGTCCTAGTTGAGAACATTTTGACACATCCATAAGGAAAAATCTAGAAAAATGGAATGTATTAAATTGCAGTGAAATATTTGATATCTTTATTGGTTATAAAATTAATTTATAATTTTTGATACAGGGATGTTTTTGTATGAGTACCTATTTGTACCAACTAACTTTGCCCAAGCCAAAAGGTTTTTTAACTTGCAAAAATTAAAAGAAAAAAAAAATGCAAAAAGGTTTTCCTCAGGAAACCCTTCAAGTTGGTGCCCTTCTGTGATATTGTTTAGTTTCTCATGTGCCATAGCCCAGTTTTCTTCAAAATTTAGCAACTTTTTGTAGTAGGTACCAATATGAAAATATTTTCTTTGATATGATGAAATAACATAAAACACTTTCCCTGCAAAATGCTACGGTACTTATCCATTTTGCTGATGCAGGCAACAAAGGCATATATTCTAAGCGTATTTTAAATGCAAATCTAAAATTATTAAACTAATTTTTAAAGAGATACCGATACAATTGTCTCTAAATTTAGCAACTCTTGTGGTAGGCACCAATATAAAAATCTTCTGTTTGAAATGATAAAATAATTTAAAAAATTTCCTTGAAAAATGCTACAGTATTTCTCCATTTTCTGGTGTAGGTGACAATGTTGCCAATAAAAAACAGTATACATTTATTTGTTTTTTTTTTCAACTTCTTTTATTTGATTAATTAAATAATAAAATAACTGAATTTACCTGAGTAGGAAAAATGGATACGTACCAATGTGATGTTAGCCTATAATAATGTCATGTTTGTAAAAGTCTACACTTAAAGAAATTAGTATTTTGGGGGATATTCCTACATCATGACGATTATTGTCCGGTAGATCACGATATAATATGAAAATATTCCCAGTATTTTAAAAGGTAGAGAAAAGAGAAAGGGATGAGGGGAAAGTCTCAAAATTTTCTTTAAAAGTTTATTGACTGCCAAATAATAAGAAAACTCAATAAATATTTGTTGTTGTTATTGTTATCAGGCATTTTAAAATACAACAGGTCATTTCAACGTATCGGAAAAATGCAATAAACTTATCAGGGAAAATACACTACATCTATTTTAGACGTAACTCTAAAATTATGAAACTCATTTCTTTAAAAAAAATAAAAAATGCAGATACACAAACTAGCATTTCTATAGAAAAAGAAAGTATGACAAAAAGTCAGTGAAAACTCAACGAGAGTACTTACTTATTAAGATTAGGGGGAATTATTATAAATATTTCAAACAAAGGATACTTTTTGAAAATTCAAATAAAATTACTCATTCGCTTTAATTAAAAAATGAACCATAAATCTGAACTTAAGAACATGAAACTATAATTTGTTTATTTACATTTCTAACAAACCTGTTCCGCTTATTTAATTCTGCCCGTCTGTTGCATTAAAAATTCTTTTTTAAATTTTTTTAAACTGCATTTAGTATGATATGGCAACAATTCATTTATACTAATGTAAACAAACAAAGCTCAATCTGATTGGAAGTGAATATTAGGGAAATTTTAAACTTAATATGGAAAGAAGTCTTGAATTATTTAAAATTGTCGCTTTCGGAACAAGTTTCGATCCATGCAAACCTCGTCGAAGAGAGAACAAATTAAAGGTTCGAATACACTTAAGAAATATTAAAGTCTTTTGCGTTTAATAGTTCCATTAAAACACGTGTTGAAATATATTCTCTTTTTGTACCATGAAATCTGCAATAAACCAAAATTAGCTTATGATAATCTGTTGACACTTTTAATTTAACATATGAATTACCATGCTTATGTATAATGGATAAAATAATGTTTATGTTATTTTCAAAATGCTTCGTCTGTTAGTAGAGAATTTTGGTTACGATCACCCGAAACTAGTAAAAAAATCTTTTTATATTTAAACTCCATAAATTCACAATCTAAAAACTCTAACGCTACTAGTTTATTGTTGATTCTTATTTTCAGTGTATTTTGAAAAATATTTTACCCAAAGCGTTTTTTCAATTGATATTTTAATTCCTTTTAGATTTATAGCGTGGAATTGGGTGCTCCTTGGAGCTTATGCTGCTTTTAATATTTTCAATTTTCCTATTATTTCGATTCTTAATATTAATAGAATCTCTCTTTTTAGTCATTTTCACTGTTTTTTCTGTATGAGCATTAAACATCACCAAAATAAGAGATGCTCTCACAGTTGCATATTTTTGCCATAAAATTAACACTGACTCTCTTGCTAATTGGTCATTGTGCATGCTTTCTGAGACCGTGATTTAAAAGATTTCCTAGATCAGTTAATATTGTGAAAGTTAGTTATTATATTGTAATAATTTGTTAAACAATTTTATAAGGTTAATTTTAGGAAATTATTAATTTAGAAAGATTAATTTTCAGGAGTTTTGTGATTCTTTTCTTTTCACTTGGGAATATTTTGGTATCTGTACCTACAGTAAAAAGGTTTATAGATTTTAGTGACAACCAACCAATGACGTATTGAAAACTAAAATTAAAAAGCTTCACAGCTTCACAAATGAAAATTTACTCAAAGGATTTAACTTGTATTGACTTCCTGACAAACCGCTATGTATATTTAAAATTTCTTTTTTTTTTTTAAAGCTTAAAAACCCTTTATTTTGGTGCAAGCAGGTATAAATTTTAAACATAATCAGGGGTCTGCCCAGGCCTAATTTACTACCGTTAAGCGGTACCTTCACAAATTCAACTTTAGGAAAAACGGTAGTTTCACTAATTCAACTTCACGAAAAATGATAGTTTCACAAAATACTTTTTCTTAAAATTTTATTTTTGTATCCCTTAAGAAACGATAAATCCATATTTTTGTGTTGATTTTTCTATATAATTTTTAATTTTTCCCAAATTATGTCTAAATTTTCACAAAATAGGTACCTCTCAGAAAAACCTAGGCAGATCCCTGATAATTTAAACAAATTTAATTTGTTAAGCAGTTTTGCAATCAAAAATCATCTTACATACCTTCATTATCATTCAAGTATTTCTTATTTTATTTATTTTTAAATATAAAATTACTTTAAATACCATAAATTATTTGGATGACATTGCAAGAAGAAGTGTTTTACTAATTGTCTTGCCTTAAAAATTGCAAAATTTGTATTCATATTTTGTTCTATATTTTTTATTTGATTATTTTCATTAAAATGACAAGAAACATGAAAAATATGTGGAAATTTTATTAAATTTTTTTTTAAATTTGTGTATAATTTATCTCTTTAGTAAAGTTTGATTTAAATCATTTATTTAAAAATAGCTGTTGATTTTACTTGAAACATTCAAGATTCATTTTATCGAATTATAATTTTTGTATTACTTATAGAATGCTAAGCGGAATAAGAAGAAGAAGTTTGAGGAATTGAATGCAAGCCAAAATGGTGGCATTGAAGAAAAAAGAAGGCAAGAAAAAGAAATTAGTTCATCAGGTTAATTTTCATTTTATCTTGTTAAAACCTTTTTCTCAATTCTTAGATATGCTGTAAAAATGTTATACCTCTCTCTGACACAAAATAATCAAATCTTATCATTTAAATGTTTTAAATAAATAAACAATTTCAAAAGTAATCTGAGATTCATTATTGTATGATTCTTCAGTTTAAAACTAATGTACTAATTTTTTTAGTACTTCAAAAATAAAATTAATGGATGTTTTAAGTAAGTTGACAAACAAAAATGTTTTATATTGTTTTCTTAATTTCAAGTGTAGAATGTCCTGCTTAAACAAAAAATATTATGATAGTTCTAACTAAAACATTAATAGTTTAGTAGTGGTACTTGCTACCATAGTCCCAACTCTTAGTTCTAATCCAGGTCCTTGAAATTGCAAAAGTTTCATATCATTTGAGGCAACCATTGATGTGTTTAGGAATAAATACCCCTCAGTATTGTTAAGGCAGACCAGAATGTGTTCTGGAGATCCTAAAATGTTACTGTTTTACATGGTGGAAAATTTTTTCTTCCATTTTCAAATCTTATTTGCTTTTGCTTAAGGTGATCACTTCTAAGTCTACAAAGTATTCTTGAGATGCTTTAAGGGTCCTCAAATCCTTAGATTTGACTAAATCAGGGACTAGGCACTAAGTCATTAGATTTTATTCATTTAACTATGTTTGGTCTGTTTATTTAGTTAAGGGATTGAATAGGAGATTTTAATTTTTTTGTTCTGTTTATTAAATTTATTTAGAACAAATCTAAGTTCAAATTACCAATAATATAAACTCGAAAAGTGTATTGTTTGAGCCAATTAGTTTTTTCTATTATTAATAAGTTTTATCATTTAGACAACAATATAAGTAATGATATTTTCTAGATTCCAGTGATAGTTCATCAGATGAAGAAGAAGGAACTGATAAAGAAAAAACTGAAAAACCTGTTAAGAAAAAAGAAAAGAAAAGATTGTCTGCAATGCAGTTGATAAAAATTAGGAAAGAAGAGGTAATTTGTTATGCTTTTTTTATTTTTTCTATTTTGGCTTTATTTGCGCAATAAAACCAACATAGAAAATCATAAATTCATTGGTGATTCTACTAGTACAGGAATATTTGGAATATTATCAAAAAAAATTTGTTTAAAAAATTTGGGGAAAATCATTAAAACTCTCCAATGCTTAGTTAATAATAATACGTCATAACAGCAGAGCTTAAAACCTCAACAAAAAAAATTTTGTGTTATTTTTTGTGGTACAAATGAAGGGTAAAAGGACATAGCATTCAAAAACCTGTGAGTTTCAGCAGGACAATTACATTACTAAGCATATTGAGTTGACCATGTGCAAAACAGTGAAAAGCTTTCATAACAAATAAGTTTACAAGCATAACAAAATAAATTTTGAAGGATTGAAATGGATGAAATATAATTTTTCTAGCATATTTGTTCTTGTGTTTTGATATTTTAAATAATTATTTATTAAAAATAATTATCATGCATAACTAACAAAATATACAGATCTTTTTTTTTTAAGAAAAACTAATTATTTCATATCAAATTTAACAAGTTGTAGTTTATTTTGTAATCTCATTTTAAAGATACATGAAAAATATGCATATTAAGAAAAATTTCATTACATTTATCTTTGCTTTGATTAATAATATAATAGAAATATCTAATGTAAATAAGGTGGTATTGTAGTTCATTTTGTAATTTTAAAGATGTATGAGAAATATGCATATTAAGAAAAATGTAATTACATTTATCTTTACTTTGATTCATAATATAAAGGAAATATGTGAATAACATGGTACTCATAAGAATAATATGATATTGGGTATCATAAGAGAAACAATGATCCTTCCTTCTTGAGAAGTTGACCAATATAAGTTGCACTTCGTTTCTATTTCTTGTAAGTGTAAGGAATTTTTCCAAGTTCTGACCTTGGAAAAATTTCTTACACTTACAGGAATTGAAAAGCATCAGCTAAAATAAATATTTTTAAGAATGTCATATATTTTTCTTCAAATTTCTTCTCTATCTTCAGGTTACTCATTTCCGTCGAGTTAATAAAATATATGTTGTGGGTGATGATGTTCCAGATCCCATGGAAGCATTTGATCAACTAATCTCTGATTATGATGTTTCTCCTCTACTATTGGAAAATATTATGAAGCTGAATTATTCAAAACCTACTCCAATTCAAATGCAGGCTGTACCTTTAATGATACATGTAAGTTGCTGCTGAATTTTTTTTTTTAAAGGCATTGATATCATTTCTTAAATGTCAATTCTTATTTCTGTTGTATTTTCAATGGTATGCTTATATTTTAGAATCGTCAACTACTTGCTTGTGCTCCAACTGGATCTGGCAAAACTGCAGCATTCCTCATTCCATTGATTCATAATCTGAAGGTAACTAATTGTGTGTTTTGAAAGAAAGTCTTACACCCAAATTCAGTTAGACTCTGGGACAATATTTATTTTGCGAATCTGATTCTTTTTAATAAAAAGAATAATAAGGTAAATCTAATAATAATAAAAAATGTTCACAATGAGTTATACCCTCTTGTTTTGTTATTTTCTTCTAATAATAAATTATTATGAAAGTAAAATGTTCGGAGATGGGATAAAATAGATACCTGCATCACAGCCTTTCCAAAATAAGAACTGCAATAATATAGCCAGAAGCTCAAATCATATCCTTTTTCAATTTATAAAAATCTTTAATAAATCGACTCTCTCTTTTTATTTTTTTATATTTATTTTTAAAAAAAGGAATTTGTTGATTTTTAAGAAAGTTAAATCCTTAAAAAGAAAAAAAAAGTCTCCTGTTTTTTTTAATAATGATTGTAGATTTAAGTCATGCTGTGATTTTGAACGTGATATTATTAAGTCATAAATGTGATTATTATTATTTTTTTTAAAGTTTGATTTGATTGATAATAAAAGTTTTATCCCCAGAAATAATGGGAGGGAAATGTATATAAATTACTATTTGATGTTCAGATTAGGAAGAAAAAAAGAAAAAAAAGAGACTAAATATGGATGAAAGTAGAGTGATAGTTTGAAAAGATGATTTTTAATTAGCAGTATTTAAAACAATATGCTGTTTAGTAAACATACTTCAATTATGCAATTTTATTTTATGTTTATATATATGCAAGTACTTTTGGATCTTACTAAATTTTTAGTTTCTATAAATAAACAATGAAGAGCATTTTAAAATAATTGATTTTTTTTTTAATGTTTCCTGATCTAGATTGATTTATTCTTCATTTGATATCCGACTAAGTGGGTCTTTGTTTTTACAAAATTATGAGATGAGCTTGAACAAAACTATGTTCAAGCTCATTTAATTTATACAGGGATTGGTTTGTAATAATTACATACCCAATAATTGTAAACGTTTAATTAAAATATCAAATTGTTTTAGTTATAGCATAACTAATAGGTACTTTTTATTAAAACTTATATATATATATATATACAGTGAAACCTCCTGTTATGGACACTCCTGCAAAACGGACGCCTCTCAATACGGACATATTTTTAATTCCCCGGGAATCTTCTATGAATAAACCATTACGAACATTCTCCACAAAGCGGACACTCCCGTAACCGGACGCGGACAGTCATTTTGGTCCTGAAACGTTGTTTTTTATCTCTACAAACCGGACACTACTTTTTCTAAATAAATTGCAAGCTAAAAAAATGCAACTTTTCACCATTTTTAAAGCATGTAAATAAAACTTTTTGCCTTATCCATAACTAAAAATATTGTTAAGCTATTTCACCACCGAAAAATCAATCTTTCTCCTGTCACCTTGCCTTATCTTTGTAAAGAAAGGAGAGAAAATGGTACTGCACTCCTGAAATAATTCTGACATCGGCATCTTTTGATCTTTTCATCTGGACCACACAGGTTATGAGACCCCTCAAGTTGAAATGACTTCTCTCAATGCTTCTTCCCCATTGAAAATTTCTTTAATTTTCTTATCAATTTGAAGACTGTATTTAACACAACTGGGGTAAAAAAAAGAGAACAGAAGTATAATCTTTGAGGTGTTTATATAAATGAAACATTTATTCAGACACTTGATAGCTGATCAATTGTGAATAATCATCTCCATAGGTCCTCATGACTTACAGGTATGCATTACTTTTTTTTCTGTGAATCATGGGAGGTTTATTTTCCAAGAAGGTATTAACCATGTTCCCTATCAAATGATAAGTAGGTGTAAGGGGATGTGAACCTAATAATTGAAACGGACTGAGGAAAGTACGCTCCTATTTGGTATCATATGTCTAACTTGAGTATCTATGCTAATAAGAAAATTATATTTATTTATCTGTAGCAACATCCAGAATTATGTATTTATATCAAACTTCGTTATATATTCTTTTTTATCTTTCTTATTGTTTAAATAAATATTCTTGTAGATATTTACAGTATCGTTATAGATATTATTTAATTATTTCTACATCTTTGAGAATATTCTAAAAACAATTTACGGTGTTAAATTTCGTTATTAGGGTACCCTTCCCGTAAACGGACAAATTTTTTGATCCCATAAATGTCCGCTTAACGGAGGTTTCACTGTATATATATATATATTATAATGTTTCTTGCAAAGAGCTCTAATTTTCAATAATAGTTAAGACTTTTACAAAGAAATCTTTTAATTGTTCTCTTCAATTGCTTGATCCTTTATATGTGAATGGTTTACTAACATTCTAAGAGATAGAGAAATATTCAGTTTTTCACATAGAAGTCAAATCTTAAAATGTATTTATTTCAATTAATTTTAAAGGAGAATAATTTAAAGATGCAATATTTTATATCACTAATTTATGCTTTTATAGTTTATTTTTAATGGTAGTTTTTTTAAATTATAATATTTTTCCCTTTCAGGGTCCTGTAAAGGGAGGAATCAGAGCTGTTGTATTAGCACCTACTAGAGAACTAGCTAAACAGATACATTCCTTTTGTATAAAATTATCTGAGGGCACAGGTCTGAGATCCTTAATTATTGAAGATGTCAATTCTGTTAAAGAACGTCCAAAGTATTTGAAAAAGCATGGTATGTGACAATATATTTCTTCTCAGATTCCCTTAGATTAAGAAATTCTTATTACTTGTTACTGTTAAAATTTTTTGGTGAAAATTTTCCAATGAGTTCCCAGCAAATTAAAAAAATTCAGATTAATTTCATTTATTTATTTATTATTATGACCTTTTTTGCATTAAATACAGTTTCCTTTAAGAAGACTAAGCAGTAAATAAAAGCATGCAAGTGTTCCTTCTTTTTTCCTTAGATAATTTTTATTAATTAAAGATCCCAAAATAAATTTTTTGAGGATTTATAATTATGTAATATATCTTTGATTATCTATGAGTGTGAAGTTAACAGGAAGCAAATACTCTGAGTTATGAATAATTTTCATTTAGAAAGTTAAGTATTGTTATTATTTCAATGTTTAAGTAAAGATTTTTGGTTTTTCTTACAGATATTCTAATTTCTACACCTAACAGACTGATATATTTACTTCAAAATGATCCTCCTGTTATCAGCTTAAACAAGTAGGTTCAATTTGTTATTTTTTAATTCCAGATAACTACTATTTTTAAAAAAATATTTTGTGATAAATATTTTTATGAATCTTGATTATGCTGTAAATAAATTAGTTAGCTTAAATTTATCTGTCATTTAGTCTTTCATTCAATTATAAAACAAGGTTAGTTTCTAAAGGATCTTTGAATAATTCAAGGTAAAGACCATTTTTTGGAGATGAATTAATTGAAATACATTAAGATGTTATTTTTAAATTTTATTTGTATTCTTTTTACTGTATATACAGCATGCATTTTACTCTGTGTTCTCCCTAAGCATTTTTAGAAAGACGGCCCGTCCTGCCTGTCCTTTAATCTTTGTAACTGCACCCTCTTTGCCCTTTTATGAAAATAAGTTTGCCATCCCTTGAAACACTGCCTTTTTATTCATATTTTATTTGTAAGAAAAATTAATTAACTGTTAAAATAATAATTGCACAAAGAAATTATCTGTGTTTATAGGTTTAATTCTGATTACTATTGCTATTATTTACTTTGTTAGGATTATTCTTAACTAGTTAAATTTTTATAAGCTTTTCTTTTTTCAAAGGGTTATATTAATAAATTTTTAATTGATTTTAAATTTTAAAATTATTTTTTAAATAAATAATTTTTTTAATGCACTTATAAATGTTTATTTTCTAATAATTTTCAGTATGAATTATAGAAAAAATCCCTTAAGCTTTTTATTCAGATTCCGTTTTGAAAAAAATTTATTCAGTGTTTCTAAATAATAATTACACACTCGTGAAATTATTCGTGTTTATAGGTTTAATTCTGATTCCTATCACAAATATTTACTTTTTTAGGATTATTCTCAAATGGTTTAGGATTATTCTCAATGGTCTCTTATTTTAGTGAAGGGGGAATATTAATAAATTTTTTTAGTGATTTTAAATTTTAAAACTATTTTTCTAAATAAAAATATTTTTGGATAATTTTTTAAAATAATTTTCGGTGTAAATTATAGAAAATATCTTTTAAGCTGTTTATCAAAAAAAAATTTTTGTTTCTTGTTTTTTGAAGGAAAAAAAAATGCATCTACAAAGATAGCCTTTAAGCACGCCTTTAATTATTATTTATAAACTACAAATTTTTCTCTTTAGATAATGAGTGAAAAATATTTTTTGAAATATACAGATAAAACGGTAACTCAAAAATTGCTGATCATCAAATTCAGTTATTAAATTTTCATGATGATAAGTGAGTGCCCTTTCAAAACTCAAAGTGCCCTTTTCTGTTAGGAATCACCTTGCCCTTTTTTATTCCTATCGAGAACTCCTTTTTACTACATATTCAGATTTTAAGGAGTTACTTAGTCTACTCTTAAAATTATCATATCCATAATTTACTTTTTGTTTTACAATTTCTGAATTTTTAATGGAGATTATATTTCAAAGGGTTCAGTGGTTAGTTGTGGACGAATGTGACAAATTGTTTGAGACTGGTGAAAAGGGATTTCGAGATCAACTAGCAACCATTTATAATGCATGTGACTCTGCAGAATTAAAGAGAGCTATGTACAGTGCTACTTTTAGCCATGAGGTTGAAGAGTGGTGCAAATTGAACCTGGATAGCCTTGTTTGTGTTGCAGTTGGATCCAAGTAAGTTTTTTAAAATTCTTCTTTGGTTTTTTTCTCCTTCGTTTTTCAAAAAGTATAATAAAATAAAAATATTTTATTTATACACTGGTTATCATAAATTAAGGAAAAATCACAAAAATAGCGATAACTCTTTCAAAAGTAAGCCAAACCGTGCANCTTGAGTTATCGCGATTTTTGTGAATTTTCCTTAATTTATGATAACCAGTGTATATATTTTCAAATTAAATCCAAAAATTAAAAGTTAAAATTTTTGCTGCCTTTTTCCTTTTTGAATAAGCTCTAATGTGTTCTTTAGAAAAGAAATTTAAGTAAGACTTCACTTAATAAGTAAATTAATCTTGTCTTAAATTACTGTGAAACTTATTATCCTGCATGTAGTAGGAAATCATACTCAATTACTTATTATTTTTGTTTCTTTTATTTAAAATAATTTATTAAAATTATTTTATTTATGCTGTATTAATTTAAAACTATATAAATGTATAATTATTCCTGTATACTTGTAGGAACACTGCAGTGGAAACTATAAAACAAGAACTCAAATTCACTGGATCTGAGGGTGGCAAACTTGTTGCTCTGAAAGACATTTTGAAGGGGGTATGATAATTTAAGAATTTTTTATTACGTTATTATTTAAGTATTATTGTTCAAAAGAATTTTTATTTACAATGAAATCTGTGTTGTGTAAAAAAAAATGGTGTGGTAAAAAGCTTTTTCAGTTAATGGAAATTTCTTAAAATTTTCTGAGTGATCAGTAAAATAAATTTTGTATTAAAATGTTATGAACATTCTCTCAAATTTAAGGATCAAAACATTCTATTGAGTTCAACCATTATCAAAACCAGGCATGTGATTCTTCTGCAAATCTAAATACCATTGATTCAAGGAGTTCCACGAATTGATTATTAATATTCTGACAAAATTTTCTTGGAGATCTGCTAATCTAAAATATAAATTTCATTACTTATACAAAATCTCACTAACGAGACATTTATTCCACCTTTATCAGCACTGTCTGTTTTTCTCATTCATGTGGGATAACAACTTTTTTCAAGCAGATTTGTTAGAGAAGTACGCAACTTCAGATAAACTTTGAGAACATGAGACTAGAAAAGAAAAATAAATTTGGCTAAAACTAAGAAACTACTGAGGCAAACACAAAAGTATAAAATAGATAATCCAAAAAGTTATTCCGAAATGTCAAAAATGTTTAAGCCCATTTTCTAGGAAAAAGTTTTCTTTTAAATTTGGATTTTAAGGAGTTGCAAATTTAGATTTGTAACTGAAGAATCATTCAACCAACGTGATAAATTTGCCTACTTTTTTATTTGGCTATAATTAGATAGAATTAATTTTTAATGTGATATTACGGTATGAAAATTTTAAATCATGCTTTTTAATTTTTATGTTTCAACACACTTGATACCATCGTAAATCCCCATTTCATCCTCTCTTTTTTGCAGTTAATGCAATTGATTTCGTCATACTTTTTGAAATTCCTACATTATTATGATACGCAAAATTTGAATTATGCCTTTGAAAAATGACTTTATGACACACTTGATTTGCAGTAAATCCTTGCGACGTTTCAATAGCTTTTTTTTTTAAAGGTTATTGCTGTTGATTTCCACATGATTTCTGAAAATCCCAATATTATCATAAGTCAAATTGTGCACCTGAGTATTCACTATTTAATGCAATTATTCTAATAAATTGTTCGGCAATTATCTCTACAAATTTTTGCATAATTTTTAAAATCTTGCTATTTTTAATGCAATATTATTTATTAAAACATGTGAATCTCAAAACATACAAATAACTAACTCCTTTTTGATGATTCCGATTCTTGAGATTTCATCATAAATTCAGGTTTTATCATCAATCGTTATTGCCATAGATGTCACAGTTTTTGATGCGATGACAATTTGAAAAATGCAAAACTGGAGGAATATGTAGTTTATTTCAATATATATACAGTGAAGCCTCCGTTAAGCGGTCATTCTTGGGACCAAAAAATTTGTCCGTTTTTGAGAGTTGTCCGTTTACGGGAAGGGTATCCTAATAACGAAATTTAACACCGTAAATTGTTTTTGGAATACTCTCAAAGATGTAGAAATAATTAAATAATATCTACAAGGATACTGTAAATATCTACAAGAATATTTATTTAAACAATACGAAAGATAAAAAAGAATATATAAAGAAGTTTGATATAAATACATAATTCTGGATGTAGCTACAGATAAATAAATATAATTTTCCTATTAGCATAGATACTCAAGTTAGACATATGATACCAAATAGGAGCGTACTGTCCTCAGTCCGTTTCAATTATTAG
>NC_092209.1:19353399-19366143 GCF_043381705.1 Parasteatoda tepidariorum | reverse complement strand
TATATATATATATATATTCTTTTATGTATTGATTGGGAGAAAAAATGAATTAGATTAAAAAAATCTTTTACTCTTTTTTAATTTTATAAATGTTACGGCATAAAAGTGACTGTCTTTCATGTACAAAAACAAAAGCAGTTAACATCCATGCTAAGTCTCCTGTTTTTTTAATGAAGATTCCTGTATTTTAAGACTATTTCCTCTTTACCTATATATTCTCAAATTTCTCCATATTTGTTGAAAAAATTTTAAAAAAAGTAAAATTTTGATGATAAAATATCTGCTGATGGCAAAAATACTTCTTTTATTCCTCAACAGATAGTGCTATTGCCAGTACTGCAGTATGTTGAGTGTTAATAGTTTAAGTAATTATTAATAATGATATGGAAAAAATCTTTAGATAAAGATTTATATACATATTTTTGACATTGCTGAATGTAAGTGCTTATATAATTTCCTATTTTGAATTTCTCTTTTTGACTTACATGATTATGCGTGATGTATCAAAACTTTGCTTGTAACCTAAAAAATGTTGCTCGTAAAATCTCACTATTTTATTTCTCCAATGTTTTGCAGGTATAGGTTAAGTACTTAAAAAAAAAAATGCATGTTGAAAAAAAAATTTTCAGATAATTTTTTCTACATATGTCTTTAAATTGTCAGAAAGTTAATATAATGTCAGTGAAATGCCATTTCAAAACTTAGAAACTGAATTACTTTTTTCTTAATATTTTATTATTTGCATATAATTTTTTTAGGGGTTCATGCCTCCCGCACTCATCTTTGTACAAAGCAAAGAGCGAGCCAAGGAACTCTATTCTGAAGTTGTTTATTATTGTCAACGAGTTGGAGTTATACATGCTGATCTTCCACAAGATGAAAGAGATTCTGTTGTTGAAAAGTTTGAATCCAGTAAAATTTGGGTCCTGATTTGTACTGAGTTAATGGCAAGAGGAATTGATTTCAAAGGAGTTAATCTAGTTATCAATTATGATTTCCCAGCTACAGCTATAGCATATATTCATAGGATAGGTAATTTTACAATAAAAATCCAATTTCATGAATTTTAAGTATCTTCTATGTGTCATTTTGTTAAATTATCTGGAATCTAGAGATCTGTTTTTTTTTGTTTAGAGCAATAAATAAGAAATATAAATACAGGTTTTTAAGTGATCAAAATTAATTTATTTGTTAATAGATTTATTTACTTTATTAAAAAATTAAACTTTGTCCTTTTTTTTGCAAAGATTTTTGTAAAATTTATTTTTGTGGCATTTTTTGTAAGTAAAGATAAAAATAAAATGCTAAAGGAAGTTAAACATAAAATAAGACTTTTTCTTATTTTACTCATTTTAAAATCATTGGAATAGGTCTGTGCTCCCCAATACTGATTTGGCTATATACCAGTATATTTGGCAGCTAAATAGCTGTTACTATTTTTTTTTTCTTTAAAAATAATAATAAATACTTTTAATACTAAAATTACACATTATTATTAAAGACTAATTAACACTATGTGTTACAAATCTCAACATTCATGTTGTATTTTTAGGTAATAATTTAAGTTTGGTTTTTTTTTTTTTAATGAAACAGTCAATGTTTTTTAAAAATCTAAATAGTTAATTTAATGTGTAATTTTTTTTTTATGTTTAAGTTAATTCAATCCCGCCTACTATCAGATCTCATTGCTATTTTTACTTTATCTTTTACTGAGTGAATCTTTTTTGTAAATTTGAAATATTTTTTTATTTATTTTTCTCTACAACAGGACGTACTGGAAGAGCTGGAGAAGAAGGAAAAGCTATAACTTTTTTCACCACAGATGATGTTGAAAATTTGAAAAGGTTCTAATTTTTTTTTCACTATGTAAATTCTAAAATTCTTCAAAATCGAATTAAAAAGTTTTCAATATTTTACTGATTCATTTTATGTACTTTTAAAATATTTCCAATTTAGTTTTTTTCATAGTTTTTTTTAATTATTCTTTAATGAGTGTTTACCTTATCTTCTTAAGGTAAACACTCATTCCACAAGACTGAAGTGATTTTTCTCCTATTTGTACCAGATAGTTTCTAGTATTGTTTGGTTTTATTATGAAGAGTTATATCAATAATTTTTAAATTTTAATATTGAGTTAGGCACAGCATGGCTACCTTCATTACTTTCATTACCTGTATTATCAAACTTTATGTTCAATCAATATTGAGTCTCATTGGATGCTAATGACTGGATAATTTATGAAATTCAGTTTTAAATTAAATAAATTTAAGTTAATAATTAGAATACAGCCCCCAAGTATTACTGAATAAGTAAATTTTTATTTGGTTATAAAATTTTTTTAGTAAGATTACAAACAAAATCAAAATAAATTATTATTGGTTTTCTTATTCCTAATAAAATCTATGTTATTAATCTTAAAATTTATTCATAGCTACCAACCTTATTGGATTTACCAGTAGACTACTGGATTTTGCCAGTTTGTCTTGGTATACTAGTTTCATAAGAGTTCATCTGAGTTTTGTTCATTTTAGAAAATTCCCTAAAATTAAGTTAGTTTCCTGAGAAAAAAATCCCTATTGAAATAGAATTTTTGCACAATTTATTGCTTGTGTGAATATTTAAATAAGTATTACTCATATATAATGAAGCTAACCTCATTTATAGTAATCAATTTAAAGCTTTCCTTTTTTTTTTGTTCTAAAATTTTCTGTTTAATTTTATCTAGAACTCCTTTTTTAAATTAATTAAAAAATATAACTCTCAAAAATAAATGTCTATTACTATTCAAAATAAGTTAACATTGAAAGAAAAAAAAACATTTCTAGTTCATTTAATGTTGTTCTTAAATGGAAAATATTGCAGACCACTTATAGATATTAGTGCAATAAAGTTCTTGTATTTTGATGACAATAAAATTCCTTATATGTAAAATATTTTGTTTATTATTTAATTAATTTTTGTTTATTATGTAAAATATTTTGTTTATTATATCATGAAATTTATAGTTCGTAAAATTAACTGGATTTTTTTCTGATTACGTAGGCAGCTATATTTATATTATTAATGAATAAATTTATATTAATCTATGTAATTAAATTTGAATTTGTATATTCTCACACTTTGCAAAATCATTTGAATAAAATTTTGGATTTTGTGTTGTTCTGAAACTTCCCTTCCTTTAAAACTTTTATTCCAATGATAGTTCAAACATACATTTATTATGTATAAGAGAGATAGATTTTTTTTATTGAAGTTATTTATTGTATTACATACATATTTCAAAATTTCTCAGTAAACTTATTGAAATTGTAGAATCTAAAGTTTAATTAATATGATTTTTCAGTATTGCTCAAGTGATTAAAAATGCTGGATGTGAAGTCCCATCATATATCATGAGTCTGAAAACTAAAAAGTAAGTATAGTATTATTAGTATAAACTTCTAACATTATTAAATATTTACAATATCAGTATAACCCATAAGAATCATGAATTTTTTATTTTTAGGTATTATTTTAAAGGTTATAAACATATTTTTCTTAATAATTGCTTCTTTTTAATTTAAATTTTCATAACAATAAGTTTGTTGAAATGTCTTAGTTTTAAATCTTTCTAACTAGTAGACTTAAGAGTTTTTATCTAAATATTGTGATTTTAAATTGGATTGATATTAATTGTAGGAAGAAGAAAAATGATATTGTAAGACCGATAAAAAGGGAAAAAATATCCACTTCTACTGCTTATGATATTGGGAAAGTTGGTAAAAAGAGGTAATTATTATATTCTGTTTTAATATTGACATTTTTTCATTTAATAAAATATGCTTAAACTTAAATTTTTGTTCTCAAACACTAACTTAGAAAGTAAATCTGTGTAACAACTCTATTATTTCTTAGCATGGAAAGGCACATTGTGCAATAAATATGGTAGATTATTCATCATTTTTAGGAACTATTTCCACTGTTTCAGCCTTGTCTAAATTGCTCTAATCAGTTTTAGAGTTTTTCAATAGTATTTCATATAAAATTTTATTTCAATGAAAGAGCAAAATTCTGCTGACAATATTTTTTATTTCAATTTTTTTTTAATTTAACTCTAAATCATATGTTTATATGAGGCTGAATATTATTCTTGGAGTATCTAATTTTAATTCAGTCATGGTTTTCATAAATAGACATAAGCATACCTACCAACTTTTACTCTTTCCGAGAATGGATTTTCAGAGTGGTTGTAAAACAATAAACGAAAAACAATCTGACTCAAAAATATATTTATATTTTGATCCCGTTGAAATTCGATTGCACAAGGATTATTATGCTTTTATATATTTATTGTAATTATTTATATGTAGTGGTGGTCAAACTCATTTATAATTATCATTATAATTCAAAAAGTTAATTGGAATAACACGAGTATTGCTACCACTTTAAATATGAAAATAAAATCTTCCGGAAAATCTGGAAGAGTTGGCAGGTATGCATAAGGAGGGGGTATAATCTGTGCACTTTGTTATTTAAACAGATTGAACTTTTTAAACTCTTTACACATAGCAGTAGCTTTTAAAAATGAACACATTTCACCAACTGTGTGTTACAAAAAACACTTTCTAGTACACTTTGTTCCAAATAGTTGGGGTTGCTTCGCCAAAAAAAATAGTTTGGTTTTCTTTATGTTATTCAATAAAATAACAATATTTGGAATGAAAATTTTTGTTCAAATTTACCAGAACTCTGCTTTTAAAAGCATAATTAATAATGCAATGTTACAATAGATAAACATTTTCCTCAAATATTTCTACTTACGAAGAAGAAAAGTCTTGTTTCTTTACTTGTTGTGATCTGTTTTAATAATTTCAGTTTGTATGCCCTCATATTAAACTTTATCCATTTTTTTTTTCAGAACTGTAGTTTATTCTAAGTTGAAAAGAGAAAGTTTTTTAAGAATATAATACCTGTAATTCATCAACAACATACTTCAGGCATTTTAAAACCCATTTATTATTTCGTACAGACAGTTAATATTTGGCATTTTATTTAACCACCAGACAAGATTCAGTAATTTCTACCTTTGTTTCATATCATATTGCTAACCCTCCAACTGCAATTGCTAAATTTTCAGTACCTTCTCCTGGTAAATATGAAAAGTTCCACACTGTTGGGCTGAATAAAGCTAAAATAAAATACAAAAAATTTTATATCATTCAAAACATTCATTTATTCTAAATATGTTAAACTAGATTACTTGCATTTTTTCAAAATTTGTAATCTTCCCCTCTCCCAAAAAAATAATCTATTACTGTTAATTTTTAATATAAAATATCTATCTTACATTTAAATGAACATTGTTGTTTTATGTTATTAAAAACTTTGTTATGAGTAAGAAAGGCTGAAAATGTGTTGAATGAGATGTAAATTATGTATTAAATTAATTTTGAATTGGGCATAAAATTGTAGTTAAAAAAAGCGTGAAAGTGTAAACTCATAAAGCAATATTAATAATGATAGCATTCAAAATTTTCTTATGTTGATTTGCTTTAATGATCATCATGAAAAAAATATATATAAATTATTTTTTGCAATAAATAAAGGGAAAAAATTATTTTAAGAAAAATTTTTAGAAATTGAAGTTCAGCTGAACCAAAATTTTTAGTGTCACATCTAACAAAAATTTTAATGGGAAAAGTTGCCATAAATCAATATTTGCATAGAGTTAACAACTTAAAGTTTTAAAGATCTATTTATTATGTAGAGGTTGTTGAAACCATAAATAAAATATAACATTTTCTCATTGAGACTTTGAATCCCAACAGTAAATAAAACATTATACTAACTTTAAGGAAATAAAAAAAATCCAATTTTCATAATCTGTGCACCTAACATTTCTTAAAATTTATCACAAAACGCATTTTGACTTCAGATATTTCTAAAAATATATCAAATTATCTACCTTTTTCATTTGCTATTTCAAAATTGAAAAGTAGTTTAACTTATGGGTTTCCCAATCTAATTTTTCCTAAACTAAACCAAAGGAACTGATTTAATATTTTTTTTTTTTTAAAGTATATTTCATGTTTATTGTGCTTTTTTCGCCTTGTATTATTTTATTTATTACGATTTCCAGCAGAACAAAAATTATAAAAAATTACAGAGCATGATTGATTGTAAATTTCAATAGTTACAGAAAAATAGCATTATGTAAGAAAAGAATGGTAAATGTCCATGAAAACTGATTCTAAGAGAAAACTATTATTGAGGAGGATTGGACTTTTTTCTGAAAGATGGACCTAAACCGTTCTTTCCCCTTGATCTTCATATATTATGAGCACTATTAATGCTATTTTAGAAATAAAAAAGACTTATCACATTTAATATTTCACATTTGATTGATTTTATGAAAGTTAAAATAGTTTTTCTGATAATCCTTTGTTTTGAATCCAAAGTCTACCTATCATATCTGTTATCTGCTTGATTATTTCATACTAAAATATGTAATATTCTATCATAGTTATTAAATTTGTTGCTTAATAATGTTTCTGTAACACTATTTTACAAATAAGAATACAGTAAAGATAAAATAAAAAAAATATACTACATGTTGCATTTTCTACTCACCGATTTCTCCTTCTTCAAGTGTATCTTCAATTACATTGCATGTAGTATGACAAGGGTTTTTAGGTAGGAACTGAATATTATTATAACCTCTGATTTGAGCCACCCACATAACTGTGACAGAAGGCATCACATCAATCTAAAATGAGTTAAAACAATGAGTATTTTTTATTCTGATCATTGCTCATATGTCATTAAGAGACACTCATAATTAAACACATACATTATTTGCTTATCTGTGTGGTTGAGACTCACTTCTATAAACTAATTTAATTCCAATTAAAAAAAATCTATGTAAACTATGTAACATATGACTATGTAAGCAAAATCACATTTGTAGACTAGATAATCAGTAAAGTTAATTAACTTCTCAATTTTCATAATAACCTGTAGTTAGCCTGGCTGCATTGATCATAAAAGCCATTATTAAATTAGTTTAGCCAGTATAAATGGATAACTATGGAATTAATGAAATCTGTGCTACATAATACCTTGCTCATTATGTAAATAATTTATGGTTGAATTAAATTTAAAAGTGCGCTTGTTAAAAAAATATTTGCTCACGATATTTATTTTATAGGGATAATAAAACTTTCCTGAAAAGAAAAGGTGAAAATGAGCCTTCTCGTGAAAAGAAAAAGTCGAAAAAAACTGATAATTCTGATGCTCATTCAACTAAAAGTTCAATGAAGAAGAAGAAAAAGAAACTGAAACCTGTTGATTAATTACTCTATTTTACATTTATGTATATATTTGTGTAAATAAATTTTTTTTGTTAGTTATCAAAACATAAAAATGCATTGATTAAATGTTACGAATTTGAAATTATTAAAATTACTTTTAATATTAGAAGATGAGGAACAGTCTTATTTGACATATGATTTTAAAAAAATGTTTTTGATAAAAAGAACAAATTTTGTGATCTTTTTTGAAAAGCAGAAAAATATACTTACTTTTTTATATTTCCTTCCAATATAGTTGGAAGACATAAGAATCCAATTTGCTTCTGTCATCTGCACAACTCCTGGCAGAAAATATGGTCTTGCATAAAATTTCCGAACAAATTTCTGAGTAGATTTTTCACAGTTTTCCCTTTATGAGAAAAAATGTAATTAAGAATAAGTAAATTTTATTGTGGTTAAACATTCAAATTATTGGTTATATATATATATAATCGCAGGGGTAAACAAGGATATTTTTTTACACTAGTAGGAGGATCAAATGACTAGTATGTAAAGATGGAGAAATATTCAGCTCGTCATGCAATGTTTGGAAAATAGTTTTAAACATTTTTGCCCTATCAAAATATGGTAGATAAAATTAATTTTTAGTTTTACTGTTTAAAAAATAGGATTTTTAAAAACATTGTAGTTGTAAAAAGTTATATCCATACTTGCATTTAAGTTTTAATTCTTTAGTAGCTCTTACCATGTTTAATTTTTTGTGTAAATCATTCATTAAGCTAATATACTTGTAAATTCCCCTAAAATAATATCTTAGATTATCTTAATTGAAAAAAAAAGATGCTTTTATAAAGGTTTCTAAATACAGTTCATGATTTTATTAATTAAATGTGTTATATGGTTTAAACAATCTATAGTACTTAACACATACTGAAAAAAAAAAGAGGAATATATTTGAAATTACGCGTAACTAACAATTAATCTGTAAAATTTATACTGATGGAATATTAATTATTGTTCTAAATTGATGAAATTGAATATAAACCATAATATTTGTTTTTCTGATTTGAGATAGATACCGTGACATAGGCTTTTATTGGTCTATTAAAATGTTACAACATATCTTAAATCAAATCAGAAGTCTCAATTTTGCGGTCTGCAACCTTTATTTATTTAACCTGCCATGAAAAGAATTTTCTACAATTGTTGATTAAGGTTAATTCTTTATTTTTCTTCTTTCTAAAACCTTTCTTTAATTTATGAAGTTTATAATTTTCATCGTTAGAAACAATAATACCAATTGTAAAGCATGATAAGGGATGTCCACATATACTAATTTAAAGGTGAGAGCTGAATAAAATATTTAAAAAAACTATCGTTCATTTCATTTTTTCCACACAGTTTAGGACTGACGTGACATGCACACCTGGTCCTTGTTCAATTTAAACAACTATGTTGTCCCCATTCAAAAATGTATTCTAAAAATTTTAATTTAACCCACGTCTTGCAACAACACATCTATTGCAGACTGAAAACTTATAGAAAAAGAAAAAAAAACTACTTTGGTGTAATAGCAGCGATGCCAACTTGCTCCGGACAGCAAATATATTTTTTAAAGTGGTAGTTTATCAATTGTGATTCTTGGTTTAATAAATTCAATTTAGTAGATTTTAATCAACCACTATTTCTAAATAATTCATAGGCTTATAGAATTCACCAGTTTATACTACTTATGTCATGCTATACCTTTTAAAAAGCAAGCAAAAATATTCAAATATTTGCAAAATTTGCTTTGTAGTTATTTACCCTTTTTTTAAAATTATTTTGGCGTATCCAGAGCAGTTGGCATCTCTGTAATAGCCAAGAAAATGTATAAATGTAAAGAAATTGGTTCTAGACACTAAGCGTTTTTAACAGTAATTACCATTACTTAATGACGGAAACCACAAAATTGAATTTACTAACTTCAGATCCGACACTTAAAAAGAGTTCCGTTAACTAGAAGTCATTGTATGTACTTAATACGTTTTTATTTAAAGTTTTCTGAATAATTCAAAGTTAATTTCATTTAAAATTAATTAGATGGCCCACTTTATTTTATAATAATAGAGTCTTTTTAGTGATGCATCTAGTATTTAGATGAAAGAATAGATGTGCTGGAGTTATATATATGTATAGTAAAATTAAATTAAAAAGTTTTGTTACGATGATTTTCATTATAAATAGCTGATCTTACCAATGTGCATACCACTTTTGAAGATCTTGACTTAGTAGTTTTTGAAAAAGCATCTGATGATTCTCAACATTTAAGTTAGACTGAAACATGCAAACATCTTCATCCAGATGATAAAAACCCTATAAAAATATTTAATTATCATATTTCTTGCATAGTTTTTATAATATTTTTTTGTTTTAAAGACTTTATTTAACACTATTCACAGAGTTTACACATTTAATTAAACTAATGCACTCTAAAAACTTTACAATAATATATGTGAATGTTATGTAAAACAGGCTTTAATTAACATCATATGTTTAAAAGTAAATGTATCATATCTATGTTTACCTTTATATTTTCGATTCAGTTTGAGATTTTTGGTATTTTAATTAAATCTTAATTAAAATCTTATTGCTCACTAAAATTCATATATTTTTTTCATATGATAGAATTGCAATATTAGTGTAAATTAGAGACCAAAATTTTGTCAGCCTCTACTTTTTGGGAAATTAAACAAAGAAAACAACCACCAAATTGGAAAAAAACCCTTTAGATTATCTTTCAGTTTATTTTTTCTCTCGAGAACTCTATTTGTAGTAATTGTAATACTAAGCAATATTAACTCAATTAAAAAAAAAATTCTCAGCATTTCACTATAAATTTTTTGTAATCAGGAAATCAGAAATAACAAACTATGCTAAGTACATTTTAATCTCAATATTTTGCCTAATTTACAGAATGAAATCAACATTATTGAAGGATTTATAGATATGTATTAGGGAAGTTACTTAAGACAAAATAATAAAAATGATTTATTATAGGGAGGAAAATGCGTTTTCCTCCTATTGTATTACATGTTTTTGAAATAAAAAGTCTTGAGTCATAATTGTTATTATCATCCCTATTTTAATATCTTTAAAGAACTAATATTAATAAGTAACTTTTGCATCAGGATCTATTAAAAACACCTAAGGTACGCTAAACACAAAAAAATTAAACCCCTTTTAAATTTAATTCTGTTTAAAAAGTTCTTCAAAAATAAAATATATAAGTAAATACTTTGACCCTTGTTTACTATACTGTCTAGTTAGAATTAAAAAACTTAAAAATCATTCAACCAAAAGTTTTTAATCTTACCTCAGTCATATTTAAAATATTGAAAGAATCTTGCATGACAGACCAATCAAACATTGCATCTCTTACAATAACTGGAATATTTCTTTGCATGTAATATTGTGAGATCTCTTCGGGTGAAGTCCGATTTAAATAGTCCACATCAAAAACATCTTCACATACCTAAAATATTAAGAAAAAAATGGCAAAATATTGAATATACTCTAAAGACACATCTTGCTTTATTATAATTGTGGCGGGAGTAGGCTGGTTAGACCCATGTCCAAGAGGTCGTGAGTTCGATCCCCATCAGGCTGAAGACTCCCTGTATAGTAAATGGTGCAAGTTAAACTTATCGGGTCATAAAGTCCTCCATGTTCCCATAACAAATCAATACCTCTGGGGGTACTGAATTAGAGGTTGATGGTTGTTTGGTTCAGGTAAAAATTACAAATAGTGGATGTATGAATGGGTTCACCCTATAAATGGGCTGTGAAGTGTGTGTGTCTGAAATTGTATTCTTGCCCATAGATGGCACCACTGAAATACAAACACACCCTCTGTCTTAAATTTACTTGGTTTCACCAAGTGGGCTTGCTGGTTGGCAAGTAGCATTAAAAACAACAACATATTTAATTTATGAATGAATTATTACCAGTATAAAGTTAAAAATGGCACTAATGAAGAAATTGGTTAAAATACTTTAGTGTTTTCATTAAAAATGAAATTGTGTGGAAAAGTGTGACAAAAATTAACAAAGACCACTTTGAAGTTGATCAATAGTGGAAACATTTTATTAATTCTTTTATGTGAAAATTAATGAAGTCTATGATACAATAAGAAAATATTAAGGGAATATGAAGATTAAGAAAATTATATAAGAAAATATTTAAATTAAGGAAAATAAATAAAGTTAAACAGTTATGATCAAATATCTATTTTTAAATATTTTTAATAATTCATAGATTCAAAATTGCAAATTTTTATTACAGTACCTTGCAATCAAAGATAAGTACTTCTTCATTTGAATAGAATGGATTTTCCAATAAACAATTTTCAGAATATAATTCAGTCCAGTCCCAAAATGGTAAAATCTACAAAAAATAAAACTGAAATAAATATCTTTCTGAAAAAAACATCTACGATTTTAATTTTTAAAATTAATATTATGAATGTTTATAAAACTAAAATTTTATGTTAATCGTGTGACTTAATATACTACAATTAAAAAATAACGAAACATTCTGTAACTTTTTCAATTATAACACTTTAATAACTATTTTCAGTGAGTCATTTGTTAACTTCAATAAAATAGTAGCAAAAAAAAATTTCTCAGTATATATTTTTTTCATTCCGTTATATATATCTATATATGTGTGTGTGTGAAAAAAAACAGTATAGTAATTATTAATATGAAGATTTTTGTTGCAAGAAAAAAAGTTGGTAATACATTTATAATGTGTACGATTTATTATTAATAAAACCGGTTTAGGTGATTATTTTTATAAAATTTTTAAAGCATATATCAGAATTTATTAAATTCAGCAATTATTACCTTAAACATAAAATATCTCGTATTCGTCAAAAAAGATCTCGAAACTGTGTCAGAACTCAATGTGTATGAAATGGCAAGACAGCATATGCCAATCTTAAGTAGCATCAGAAACTTTCTTTTCCATTCTAATTTTTGTACGGGCAAAATTAATGGCTTTGCCTTCTCAACTATCTCATCATGAGTGAGACCAGCAGCTAAGCAATATTCGTACACAGTCAAAATTTCATTATTAATTTCTGAAAGCGCATTTCTTCCATTCTTGTTTGACATTTTGACAGGTTTTACCGATCGGCTGTAGACGATACGAAAACTGAAACTAGGTTGGCTGTTGCCAACAAAAATAAAAAATCTATAAGAACTGCAAAGTAGGCACGAAAGCCGAGAGATAATAAGAAGCACACTTGACAATGGATGGTGTTTTCAATTCGCGATCGCAACGAACTATAGGGGGCGTTGTTGTATGAGACTAATACCTGCGATTTCTATATGAACTTACTCTAGAGACGTCGTTAATGTAGCACGTAGCATTGCAACGTTCCTACTTTATTGTGGCTAATTAAATTTAAAAA